>NW_028149388.1:0-49750 GCF_964270895.1 Podarcis filfolensis
GAACCAAGGTACCACTGTATATAGAAATGAGCAAACCAGTGATATTTTAGGGAGCAGGCTAGCAGGCAGGGCCCATGACTTACATCATAGGAGCCTACACAACACAAAACACGTTGTTGTATGTAGGTTTTATTTTATTTGTTTTTTTATCTTATATTTTGGAAATGTACATCCAGTTTTTTCCCCTTTAATTTTTTTTTTGGGGGGGGCAAGAGAGTGGGGCCCTAAGCTATAGCTTGTTTAGCTTATACGTAAATCCAGCACTTGATAACATCCATGCATGAGAATGAAACACTCTCACTTCTGTGTGGCTAGAGGGGAGACGGACACGGATGCTTCCCACACTCCAGGCTGAAACATTCTACTTTTGCAAGCTCAGAAGAAAAATCTTTTCCCGTCGACATTACTGGAAGAAAAACAAGGGTCAGTGTGGAGTCTGCCAAAGAGTGTATCCCTGTGGTGGTGCTCGGGGCAGGATGGGCACTATTTTTCAAAAGCCTCTTGTGCTTTTGATGTATCACTGCACCAGTGCCAACCATTACCATGATATGTAGCGATGATATAAGGATGCTATGTGTGTTTGGATTGGTGCCCAGGGTAAGAAGCTCTTCAGATATCTGCTTGTAGCCCTTAAGCATTGCCATTCAGAGGCATTCCTGTGGGGAGCTGAAACATTTCAGGCAGGCTTTACAGCTAAACTAGACATTAATAATAGCCACACCATACATTCAAAGCAGGTTTCAAGCACACACAGCTTCCCCCAAATAATCTATGGAACGATGGTTTGTTAAAGGTGTTGGGAAGCGTAGCTCTGGGAGGGGTTAATTCAGTTTCCGAGATTCTTTCGGGAGAAGCCATGGCTGTAAAAATGATATGCATAAGTTTTAAGTGTATGGTGTAGATTTGACCCAAGATAAATGTGGATTTGCACTTAGCATGCTGTTTTTAAAAGTGCAAAGAGCAGGTGCTAATTATCAGCCCCCACAAAAAAGCCTGCTATTTGCATTTATTTATTTTTTAGGAAAATGTGTGCATGCACACCCACACCCACACACACATGTACATTAAGTGCAAAGACAAACTTGACATCATGCCTAATTTCACCCTTAGTGTATCTAGTGAAGAGGCCCTAGGTTAAATCATTTGCCCAATTTATAGACTGATCATTGCACCATCACTTTGCATGTCCTTTGTCAATAATAACTGCTCTGTCAAGCATGTTTAAAATCGATAAGTTGCAATGGACACATTAGTTCAGAAAAACATTTGCCACACACCTCAAGAAATTAAAGACTAAATACTAGAAGACTATTCATTATTTTGCTCTTATTTCTCTATTTTTTAGGAGTGATTTCCCATTTTTTCCTTGCTTTTCTGTCTGCATTTCACAGTAAAGATTATTATAGCTCACGTTTGGCATAACAGATTTTTTTTTTCAGAGCAGCCTCCCCCTCCCCCGAAAAGCTGGCTATAACCCAGATGTGTCATATGAAAGAAGACGGTTTATTTACTTACGCTTCTACTTCATCCTGGAAGGGGGGGGAAAGAGCCTGGAATGGATGAAACGATGCAGTGCATCTCACTTGTAAATCTCAGACTAGATCTTTCTGCTTAAGGGTCCGAACAAGCCCTTGCTTCTTCTTCTTTTCTTATTGCCATTCTACAATCTATGACTGGTGAAAAATGCAGATTCAAAAACGGGCAATTTTATTAAGAAGGTATACAGTACAAATCTCAAAAGGCAATTCAAAGAGTGTAAGACACAGGTTTTAGTCATGTTGGTAGGATCCCTTGGTGGCTGGGTTGGGTGGGTAGGAATCCTGTAAGAACACAATAACAACCCTGCTTAATGAGACCAACGACCCATCTCCAATTCCCAGAAGAAGAGGGATTGATTGTTAGAACACTTTGGAAACTGTAGGTAAAGGTAAAGGATCCCCGGATGGTTAAGTCCAGTCAAAGGCGACTATGGGGTTGTGGCGCTCATCTCGCTTTCAGGCTGAGGGAGCCGGCATTTGTCCACAGACAGCTTTCTGAGTCATGTGGCCAGCATGACTAAACTGCTTCTGGCGCAACTTGACACCGTGACAGAAACCAGAGCGCATGGAAACGCCGTTTACCTTCCCCTCACAAAGGTACCTACTTATCTACTTGCACTGGCGTGCTTTTGAACTGCTAGGGATGCAGGAGCTGGGACAGAGCAACAGGAGCTCACCCTGTCATAGGGATTCAAACCACCGACCTTCTGATCGGCAAGCCCAAGAGACTCAGTGGTTTAGACCACCCATGGAAACTGTAGCTCTGTGAGGGGAATGGGGGTCTCTCAGCACTCTTAACGAAGTACAGCTCCCAGGACTCTTTGGGGGAAGCCATGACAGTTAAAGGGGCACAAGAGTGTTTTAAATGAATGGAAGAGGAGTGGCCTTAAGTGACTGCAAACTATGAGTGGGCCAATATTGGTGGGATCTTTTTACTGAAGGAGGGCATGAGACCATATAACCTTTTCTCTTTTAAGCGGCTGTGTTCTTTCCTCCCCCATTTGCAACTGTAACCGGGGAGGGTGGGGGGACAAAACAACAAAATCCATTGCCAGTTGAGTGTAACTATAAGAATACAGTGGTACCTCAGGTTAAGAACTTAATTCGTTCCGGAGGTCCGTTCTTAACCTGAAACTGTTCTTAACCTGAGGTACCACCACCTTAGCTAATGGGGCCTCCCGCTGCCACCGTGCAGCCACCGCATGATTTCTGTTCTCATCCTGAAGCAAAGTTCTTAACCTGAGGTACTCTTTCTGGGTTGGTGGAGTCTGTAACCTGAAGCGTATGTAACCTGAAGCGTCTGTAACCTGAGGTACCACTGTATCGCACCAATCCTGTTTTAAGTGTATACATTGACATAAGCAGTAGAAATATATATATATATATATATATATATATATATATATATATATATATATATATAATTTGTCCAGTAGCACCTTAGAGACTGAGTTTGTTCTTGGTATGAACTTTTGTGTTCGTGCACATTTCTTCAGACATAAGCTGTTCAGCCAGCAGTCAAGTCTAAATGAACTGATGATGATAAGCCAACGTAGTGAGATCTTCAAAGCACCGGGTGATAGTGGATCTTGTCCTCCCAGCCTTTCTGTCTCAGTCTCTGAGCTGTTGTGTTCTGATGCTGCCATTCATATGTGCTGTGGCAGAAGCAAGGGAAGACTTCTCCAAGTAACCTCTGGCTGCTCGTTGGAGGTTGCTATGCAGCCAGTCATTGTGTCCCATGCTTTGGTGACGCAGCTTCCCACCTGCCTTTGCAGAGACTGTCAACAAGGTTATCTAATGATAGTGCTTTTATTGATATATTTATCATGGCTGCAGTGCAGAAAGGACATCCACCGGCATCGGTTATAAATAGGAGCAGAACTACAAAAATGTTAAGGTAGAGCTTTAAGGAACCTCACAAACCTACTAATTCATAGCCACAAGTTTTGTGAAAGTTCTTTGGCTGCCTTGGTAGCTCACAGTTACATATCCATCCATACAGCAAATAGAAGGTCAAAATGGGTAGCAAATACCTGATTTTTGAAGCTGCATAAAAAAACAAACAGAAACATCTAAGCATGTATGCACACACACCCTTTATATCAGGGATATAAAGCCCTCCAGATGTTGTTAGATTCCAACTCCTATCATCCCAAGGCGTGGGTGGCGCTGTGGGTAAAACCTCAGCGCCTAGGACTTGCCGATCGCATGGTCGGCGGTTCGAATCCCCACGGCGGGGTGAGCTCCCGTCGTTCGGTCCCAGCTCCTGCCCACCTAACAGTTCAAAAGCACCCTTAAGTGCAAGTAGATAAATAGGTACCGCTTTATAGCGGGAAGGTAAACAGCGTTTCCGTGTGCTGCTCTGGTGACAGTTCGCCAGAGCAGCTTCGTCACGCTGACCACGTGACCCGGAAGTGTCTGCGGACAGCGCTGGCTCCCGGCCTCTTAAGTGAGATGAGCGCACAACCCTAGAGTCTGTCAAGACTGGCCCGTATGGGCAGGGGTACCTTTACCTGGTCAGACCTCACCTGGAGTACTGTGTCCAGTTCTGGGCACCACAGTTCAAGAAGGACACTGACAAACTGGAACGTGTCCAGAGGAGGGCAACCAAAATGGTCAAAGGCCTGGAAACGATGCCTTATGAGGAACGGCTAAGGGAGCTGGGCATGTTTAGCCTGGAGAAGAGGAGGTTAAGGGGTGATATGATAGCCATGTTCAAATATATAAAAGGATGTCACATAGAGGAGGGAGAAAGGTTGTTTTCTGCTGCTCCAGAGAAGCGGACACGGAGCAATGGATCCAAACTACAAGAAAGAAGATTCCACCTAAACATTAGGAAGAACTTCCTGACAGTAAGAGCTGTTCGACAGTGGAATTTGCTGCCAAGGAGTGTGGTGGAGTCTCCTTCTTTGGAGGTCTTTAAGCAGAGGCTTGACAACCATATGTCAGGAGTGCTCTGATGGTGTTTTCTGCTTGGCAGGGGGTTGGACTCGATCGCCCTTGTGGTCTCTTCCAACTCTATGATTCTATTCTATGATTCTACCTTTTTATCATCCCAAGGCAGCATGGTCAATAACAACGTATGATGGGAGTTGGTCCAACAATATTGGGATGGCTGCAGGTTCCCCATGCCTGCTGTATATGCCTGCTTGAAATCTCATGTGTGAAGACAAATAAAGAGCCACTTTCATCTGCTTGGCCATTTCAGATCCTGAACAGCAAGTTAATAAATTACTCATCCAGATGGGTGACTCAAATGTGCTTCTTCTTTCCTGAAACACAATGCATCAAAAGTTGTTCAAGCAACCTTTGAGTAGGCTACTTGGATAAATGATTCCAATGAAATGACAACCAGTAGAATGTCAAATAAATAGATGTCAGTTTGAATGTCTTCTCCCAATATTGGTGCCCCAGGAGATTTCACAAATGGGGAAAAGAAATGGCTAGCTGTGTCTCTGCTTTCTGTAACCTTTTTCCTTTTTCTTTTTTGGTCGAAACCACTGGGAAATCTCCAAAGAGTGAAAACGGTCCTCTCAGTTGCTGTTTCTGTCTCTGCAGCATTTGCTTCATTCTACTGATGGGAAACCTCTGGGGAAGGATTGCTGTAATCCTTTGGGACCATTTAACAAGTGTCGGATGTCTAAGCAGAATGTGCTTAAAGGAAAATGGGGAAGAGAGACTGCAAAAGTCAAGTCGAGTAGAGTTGTGCTCAGGCAGCCTCTTGAAATTATCCCCTTTATATATGGACAGAGAAATTGTGTGTATGAGAGAGAGATGACCCTGAATCTCTCAATCACAAGGGGACATTCTCCCACAGTTTCTCAGCAGGAGGAGTGGGGTTCAGCATTAGTAATAGCAGTAGCACAACCTCTCTCACTTTCCCTACACTTCCCCCCACCATTGCTAGCAATCGTTCTAGCAACTGTGTTGGCAGCTTAGCCACCATTTTGTATTCTCCACAAGGCCACATACCAAGGAATTCTTCCACCGCATGAGGGAGGATGAAAAGCAAGACCAGGTGCAGATTTTATAGGACAGCTACACTTCAGTTCCCATATTGCTTCAAGGAGGTGTAGATGAGGGGATTTCACATAAGAATAATAAAATCCAAAGTTGTGAGCTTAACGTATTGAAATCAATTTCTGAAATGAAAAACAATAACATCCTGCGGGTAAGAACTGTCAATAGCACCTACTGATGATCATGAATCTAAAGTCATTATTTAGGATAATTTGTCATGTGGATGTAGATGCTTAAAAAGCAGCTAGATGCTAAAGAAAAAAGAAAAAAAACCTTCTGCAAATACTTGAATAACAATATTTTGATGTATATCGGGGGGGGAGGGATAATCTTCGGAACATGTTTCCAATCATTCTTAATTTCTCTTAGCATTCAAACTTGGCTTATCTTGAACCACATTCATGAATCAAGGAATTCATTCTGACATCCAGTGATTTCATTGTCGGAAGTGAAACTTTATGTTTCACTTGAGAACATAAGCACACAGGCCCTGAGCATATGTTGGAGATCTCAGCGCTTGTAGAATTGGGCATATGGAACAATATTATCTCAGACTGCAGCTCATTGATTTGGCCCCTGAGTGCTCAGCGGGAGCCACAGAAAACTGAACCAGTTCTGCCTTCCCCTGTTTCTTGATTCTGTTAGAAATAGATAAAAGGTTGGGAGAGTGGGATTGCAAAGGGCTTCACCAGCTAGCTATGGCATGGACCTACCTTATGTATTTGGAAGACATACCACAGTTCTCTCTCCTGTCTCCTGGAGAAGGTCTCCCCTGGGGAAGGTCATCTGTCAGGGAGGAATCAGCCTTGTTCACCTTCCCTGGGGGAAGAGACAGGTGGTGTAAACCTGTTGCTCCTGCTGGATCTCTCAGCGGCTTTTAATACTATTGATAATGGTAATCTCCTGGACCGTCTCTGTGAGTTGGAGACTGGAGCATCTTGTTTTCCATGCAGAAGGTCTCAAGTTCAATATCAGGCATCTCCATGTAGAGCTAGGAAATGCCTTAAGAGAAAATATTATGAAAATGATATACAGGTGGTACATGACCCCAGTCAAGCTTGCAAAAATTTATCATTTGCCCAATAATAAATGTTGGAAATGTAAAGAAAATGAAGGTACATTCTTTCACCTTTGGTGGACGTGCCCTAGGATTAAGGCTTTCTGGGAAATGATTTATAATGAATTGAAAAAGGTATTTAAATATACCTTTGTGAAGAAACCAGAGGCCTTTCTCTTGGGCATGGTCGGTCAATTGGTGTTAAAAAAGGATAGAACTTTTTTTATGTATGCTACAACAGCAGCAAGAATACTTATCGCAAAGTATTGGAAGACGCAAGATCTACCCACTCTGGAAGAATGGCAGACGAAGTTGATTGACTTTATGGGATTGGCAGAAATGACTGGCAGAATCCGTGACCAGGGAGAAGAGTCGGCAGAAGAAGAATGGAAGAAATTTAAGGACTACTTACAAAAATATTACAATATTAATGAATGTTGAGTGATGTTGGATTGAAATCAAGTGGTTTCTAGCTGTAATGGTACACAAAAATATGAAAAAATGGTCCTTTTTTGTATATAAGTAAGAGTTTAAGCTACAATAATTTAAGAAGACAGATAGAAAATAATGGGGTTTAATTGTAATGCTACAAGATAAGGATTTGCTGGATAAACAATTTGAACTGGAATACAAGAAGGGGAGGCATGAGGAGGTCAGGGAAATATGTTATTGAAAAATAAGTTATGAACTTTATGTGTTTTTATTATTTTTTCTTTTTAATTTTTCTTTGTTTGTATAAAATGGAAAATTCTAATAAATATCTTATAAAAAAAAAAGAGCTAGGAAAGACATCCCTTCTGGAACCATGGAGAGCTGCTGCCAGACGGTGTAGCTTGATTGGTCTGACTCAATATATAACGTAGCTTCCTATATGAATACCCATGTACCGCCCTCTCTCTTCAAACGCCTCTGACGTGAGCATTTTCCTTTATGGTGCATCAATCTCTATGAATTGCCACCATGTTTGTCTCTTGCATTTTCAGTGCCTGGTTCTACTGCTCTCCCACTTGGATGATCGTGAACCTTCTCATCCTCGTCCCTTAGGGATGATTTGTCCCAAAACACATGCTCTTCAGCTCCTGTTGGTCTTCCCACAGTTTAAACGATTCTGTGTCCCCTCCCCCGTTAAGGCCATGTCAATATATGGATTGATAATTGATTGATTGATTGATTTAGTGAGTGATTAATATATTTTAGGGAAGTTTTCAATGTTTAATGCTGTATTGTGTTTTTAATATTCGATTGGGAGCCGCCCAGAGTGGCTGGGGAAACCCAGCCAGATGGGCGGGATATAAATAATAAATTATTATTATTATTATTATCATCATTATCATTATTAATTCACACACACACAAACACAAACGCACACACATTTTTGATGCATGATGTTTCCTGTATACAGGATCACACAGAGCAGCCTCATCAGGCAATGGACTGTGCCGCCTGCACTGCTATAATCACAGAACCAGTTTTCTGAGCTTGAGGAACAGCGGCTGCTCATGGTGCCTATGCCCAGCTTCATTCACATTCATGTTTCTTCACATTATTCCACCAAACACCTGACACTGCAAGGGCGAACTAGTACCAACTTTCACTTTCTATGACATATAAGTATTGATTACATTTTTAAGCAAGCAAGCAAACAAGCACAAATACTTGGTCTCAAATCTATCTTTGCGAGAGCAAAGAGTGTACACAAATGCAATATATTTCTCTTTAACTGGGCCATCCTTTTTCAAACCCTTAGCTAAGTGATTCCTTCTATTCCCAAGTGAATCAGGTAGATAAGTATTATTGGCATTATTATCCGTTAACATGAGCTGCATAGTAGAGAGACTCCCAGAGCTATACTTTGAAGAGCGACAGACTTCCAAGTAAGGGAAGTGCAACAAAAAGAAAGTGAGAACCAGCAAGGTGAAGAGGGAGAAGAAAAGGAAACGGCAGTATTTGCAACAATTCCAACTGGATATTGCCTAAACTGATAGTGTTTTGTTTTGTTTTAAAAAGTGAGCCATTCTGTTTCTCAAAATGGGGCAAGCTAATTGTTTACTGTACTGTAACTTCACCCACAGCACGCAACAGCTATAACCTGCCCATCATTTTTATGCCGTGAAAGCAAACTGCTGTTCATTGAATACATTCTGGAATAGAATTAGTTCGGTTCTGTTCTTTTGGACACATTGAATTCCAAATACTTACAGCATCAACAGGACTATGACTTGGATTGGTTCAATCATCATGTCCATCAAAGCAGCTGTTATTGAGCTATGGGGTTCAGTGTGGCTCAGCTCACAACACTGCCTGCTCAGCAGCCTGTTTATACTACACTGGCAAAATGGAGGCTCCAGGATAACAACAGGCAACCCTCTTCTCTTCTGCACCTCTATCATTAAACCAGGCACAGAAAGTCTCCCACTCGCTCCCACCCCCACTTCAACAGGCTGCAATGGAGAGTAGCTTATATCGCCTTCAGTGACTCCATTCTACTAAATAAAAAATTAAAAAATAGTCCAATAGCACCTTAGAGACCAACTAAGTTAGTTCTGGGTATAAGCTGAAGAGGTGTGCATGCTTATACCCAGAACTAACTTAGCTGGTCTCTAAGGTGCTCCTGGACTATTTTTAATTTTTAATTTTGACTGCATCAGACCAACACGGCTACCTACCTGAATCCGTTCTACTAGACATGGTAGTTATGATGAGCTTCTAATGATATCAAGGTCTGGAAGAAAACACCTATTAGGATACAGTTGCTGGCCAGTGTGTTGATCAGTATTGCTGCACACGATTAGCATGAATATTCTGGGTTGGGTGGGGTTTTCTTTTCTTTTTTAGCAGTCTCCTTCCCTAAGTACAGAAGTTCATCTCGAAAGCAACACAGGCAGTTTGATGTATGAAGAAGTTCTGTACCTCAAGGGTAAGGAGAGAAAGATAAAATTCAGGGAGAACACTGGTAAGGTAATAAATCACACAGACGACTTGAATATTTATCTATCATGTGCTATCCAGCTGATGTGGCTCATAAAGTTGTTTTCTCCAAAAAAAATGTTTGAGCAAGTTGGAATGTATATAATTTACATTTCCGATTGTGGAGTTAGCATTAGTGAAGTGAGATTAATTGGCAATTATGAGTTTCAGTTATTAGAAATGTGATGGCTTTGGTTGAAAGCATACAAATGGGTTTGAAATAATTGGGTCGTTACCAATGCTTGTCCTACTCTGAGTAGACTCATTGAAGTCAATAGACTTTTTTGTTGCTTTCTTCTTTTTAACTTTTTTTTTTTTACAGTTTCAGAAAATACTTATAACAAGCAATCTCCATTTAATCCCATCCTCAAGAAACAATTCTATGTGTCAAACACTAAGCAGGTGTGTATAATAATTTAGAGTTGATTACATCAGTCAGATCTCTTCTACTTGCTATCTTAACGAATTAGCCCAGAGCTAGCCATGAGTGGTGAGGGGACAACATTGTCCTTTCTAGTTGGTCTTTGCGCTCCTGAGTACTCTAAAATGCTTCCTTAATGTCTCCATAAGGGTCATTCCATAGTCGATCCAACCATGCCTCTAGAGTTAAGTTAGCAGCTTTTTTCCAATATTGTGTTAATATATTTCCAGCCACACCTCAGGAAATGGCTTTGACTTGCTGGCTAAACCAGGTGAAGGTGGTCGATGGATCTTCAACCCTTGGTGAGTTAGGGACTTCCTCTTCAAGCAAAGACAGGCTCTGGTGGATTGAGTGGATAAGATAAATAGTAAGTCCAACTGTCAAGAAGGCAGTTTCTGAAGGGCACATGGGGCTCATCAACCTGGGAAGGTGGCCCATCTAGGAGAAGGAAATCTCTGATCCTAACCGTCTGCTGCCTTGCAGGATATCTTCAGGAGAAGGAAAGGCTAAGGAGTAAACCCTACACAAATCTGGAGTGGAGTCCCTCTGGTTGGACAGCGCCTTGTAGGCCTCATTCTGGCAACTCCAGCAGTCAAGCTGGTGCCAAATGTATTTCTCTGATTTCTTTTGAACCACATTAGTGAGGCCAAGAAGAGGGTCTTGTTAACTGGGCAGCCCAGAAGCTCCATACACACTGCCCAGGCTTGCTGCTAACACAGCGGTTTGACTTCACCCCTAGAGGTGTACTCCATTGTCTCTTGAGACATACATATTTTGAGCTGCAGATATGAAAAAGGTTAGTAGGTCCTTAAATAGTAAATTGTTATGGTCAGTTATAAACAGATTTAATAAAGCTAGCTTTGGATATGGTTGTCCTATAACACAAGAAACTTCTTCAAATACCATTTTCCAAAATAATTGTACCTGGTTTTCATTCTCACCCCATATGGAAATAAGAACCTCTCCAACATAAAGACCTTGAAGGAGAGCTTAACCCGGGGCATTTCATGGATGTGTAGTGCCATCTGTGAATTGTTTTAAAACCATTTTCTCTCATTTTAGCCAACACTGAGTTTTCACTAGTCTGTGTTATTGATTTCACAGTGTAAATCTGTCTCCCATATAGATTTTAACGAGATTAGATTCCATGACATCACATCACTGATAATTTTATAGAAATTTCAGAGTAATTTTTTTGATGGGTATGTGGAATGTAAAATTAGCTGTTCAATAGGCTTTAAGGGGCTGGTGGCTTGAGATAATACTGCTAGGTTGGCAGAGAAATGTATAATTTGATGTTTGGACAGCCAATTTGTTTCAGGTTAATAGACTCGCCTAACTTAGGTTCCTTAATTTCAGTGGGTCTACTCTAAGTAGAACTTACCGTATTTTTCGCTCCATAAGACGCACTTTTTTACTCCTAAAAAGTAAGGGGAAATGTCTGTACGTCTTATGGAGTGAATGTGTGGTCGATCGCTGGCTCCCTTTCCGGCCCCGCCCCCTTGCCCAGGCCTCCATTGTTGAATATTCTGCAAAAGGAGGCTGTTTCTTTCCCCAGTGACATGTGACTGGCTGATTAGATTATCTGTCTGGAAACTATAGAAGCTGCAGAACTGTGAGTTGAACCCCATAAAAATGGAATTTTTTCCCTTTGCAAAGTAAGCTCAACAACTTTGAGCTGATCCTCAAAAAAGGAGGCTTATATCCTTTTCAAAAGAAGCTGCACTACTGTGAGCTGATCCCCCCAAAAATGGGGCTTTCCCCCTTTCCTCCACTAAAAACTAGGCATGTCTTACGGTCAGGTGCGTCTTATGGAGCAAAAAATATGGTAATTATTGCTTTCCCCCTTTCAGTCTTTTTTAAAAATAAAAATTCAAAAAAATAACACAGTCTTGAGCACTGACTTCTCCTGGCTTATCCTTAACTAGTGATAAATGGGACTTGTTTCTGAATGAACATTCATTGGTCCAGGCTACACATCTAACTGACAGAGTAATGAGATTGAAGTTGTAGCTTACACTGGTTTCAACGGGACTTGATCACAACTGATTTTCAATTAAAAGCAAACTAAGAAGACAGAGAGATGGGCGTCACTGTCAAGTGTTGAGCACTTTCCCACATGTCCATGCAAACGTATGTATAGCTGTGTGCAATAAAACAGTTCCCTTGATTTGCAAGGACCTTGGCTGGTGCTACCATGAATTAGCCCAACAGCTGGCTAATTCCAATATGCTCCACATGATCAATACTCCTTGGTGCAACATCAGCAGTGAGCTGGAGCACCAATGACCCTTTCAATCAACAATATGGTGAGTGACTCAGCTGGTGCAATTTTCCACCGGAGATAATGCCCCATGAATCTTCAGGTAGGGAGCGGAATAAATTTCCAGAGGGTGCCATGATTAATTGCAAAGCATGTGCTGTTTTTCTCCAGAGGTGACACAAATTATTGAAAGGAGGTGGTGAGCAGGCAGGAGCTGAAGCTGTGCTCCTGGTTGCTGATCTCTTGAGGCATCTGGAAAGAAATGAAAAGAGAAAGGAAATTGTATGATAGGGAGAACGCAGGCTAATGAGACAGCTCCCCAACATCTTGCCTTTGGAAACCAGGAGCAAGACCAAGAAGCTGATATGTAGAGGGGGCTGAGTGTTTGGACTCAGTGAGTATTGAATCACAAGGTACCACTCTCCATAGATGAAGGACTGAAGCTCAGTGGCACATCACATGCTTTGCATGGCAAAAGGTCCTGGGTTCACAATCTCCACAAATTCCAGGGAAGGCTGGGGAAAGACTCTGCTGCCAGTCAGTGCTGACAATACTAAAATAGATGGACCAGAGGTCTAAGGCAGCTTCCTATATTCCTACTTACAACAGTATTTTGTACCTCACTCACTTGCTCTGGTTTGTAGCCAAACACCCTATTTATACAGGAGCCTAAAATAGTTTAGTGCTTTTCCTTGAGCAAATTCCCTGAGGGATTAACTTCTGCTAACCCATTACTCAGCATTAAAAAAGGCAGAATTTGAAAGGTGGAGCAGATAAGAACGATTAATCCTCTCAGACACACTCTGCCCAGAGGTTGCCAAAGCAAAGGAGAAAACTTATACTGGATACATATGTTAGGTTCTATATAGTTTTCTACGAAGGTATATAATTGCTTGGGCTGATTCAAAATGTAAATGTAATCAAAATGGCCACTGCCAAGCTTTCTCTCTCAGGTTCTCCTTTCCTCCAACTCCAGTTGTTTGTGTATTTTTTTCCAGATAAAACAAATTGTTTTTAACACTACCATCACTATCTCAGTAAATTGGCCGGGAGGGTGCCAATTTTTGGCACCCCGTCAGAAAAAAAGTAAAGTTCACAAAAATCATGTAACCTGACCTGACTAGAACACTGAACACTTAACAGGCACTTAATTGTCCCCAAGAAGACCGTCTAAAGAGCACATAGTTACTCACTAGTTCTGTTTGTGGACTATATTGAAGCAGGAAAAAGAAATGTTTGGGGTCATTCCCATAGGAGCACACACACAACTCAGGGGCTAACACACACACACACACACACACACACACACACACTGCCACCAGAACCACAAGAATAAGAAGTGCAGGTAATTCTCTTTGTGTTGGGACCAGAGGCGAGCCATGCATCCCGATCCTATACACGCCCCAAGTCAGGCTTTAACCGTATGCACTTTTACCTGGAAACAAATTTCATTGCAATCAGCTGGCTTTACTTCTGAGTAAAGGCAGTTTTTTTAAAGCATCAAACTATAAATCCAAGACACTCTACACCCCCAGCCGCAAGCAGCTGGGATTACTTCTGACTAAATGCACAGATTTTTTAAAAGCATCAAAATACCTGTACCTTGGGTTACAAACACCTCAGGTTACAAACACTTTGGGTTACAGACTCCGCTAACCCGGAAGTAGTACCTTGGGTTAAGAACTTTACCTCAGGATGAGAACACAAATTGTGCAGCGGCAGCAGGAGGCCCCATTAGTTAAAGTGGTACCTCAAGTTAAGAATGGTTTCAGGTTAAGAACGGACCTCCGGAACGAATTAAGTTTGTAACCAGAGGTACTACTGTACCTCTAAACACAGCTAAAAATAACTCTTTCTTGCTCCTGGCAGTAGTTGGAGCAGAAGTCCCAGGGTGGGCAGCAGGCCTCAGTACTGGTGCCATTTTGGGAGTGGCAGCAACGGCTGCTCCAGCACCAGAGGGAATTGGTACAGGCTTCCGGGTCAGCGCCAACGACGAATGGCGGAGTTCCTCCGATCGGAGGAACGGGCTCTGTGGAAATTGGGTCTTCCCGCCGCGGCAAAGGCGGGGGCCCGCTAGAAATCCCAGGCGGAGAAGCCTGGGAACGTGGGGTCCGGCAGAGCACCAAGAGCGCCTCCCCTACTCACAAGGAAACCCCTTTTCGGGGCTCCGGAGTGAAGTGGGGTGAGCAGCGCGGTGCTGCGAACCGATTGCTATTTCCATGGAGGGAAGCCGCGCAGCCATCGCCGGAGAGCGCTGACTTTTTCCTGATGACATTTGGACTCTAAATCAAGCACCCGTGAGTAAAAACGGAGAATTGGATTAAGAAATTTGCAAAATTTATGAATTAGGCACGAAGCGGGAAGGTTTAAACAGGAAGTCCGCCTTCCGCTTTTTGTATATAGACTGAAGCAAAGACCTTGCAACCTAATAGCCTGGAAAACTGCTTTAAAGTTGAAAATTTCCTGCATCCACAACCAATAAAACCCCCTTGGAAGCAGGAGAAAAGGGGGGGGGGAATTTGACTGTTTAATCCTGCAGGAGGAAAGTAAAGGAATTTAAGTTTCCATCGTCCCAAACTGGGGGACGGGGTGTCGGGACAGAAACTGTTTGAGACGTCCATTGATTGAAAGTGGAGTACTTTGACAGATAGTTAAAAAAAGAGAAACAAATTAACTTCAATGCTACTTTCTGCATTTCTGCATTTTAAAGAAACAAGGTATTTGAAATCGAAAGGATTTGAAATCGAAAGTAATCTCCTTTGTTGAATATATTTTAAAAATGGATACAAATAGAAATTGTGTCCCCTAGAGGGAGCCTGTCAGTTTGTTGTTGCAGCTTACTTGGAGACTCTACAGCTGTGAGATTCGGATTGTGGGACCAGCCGTTTGACCTTGAACAGAAATGTGTTGGAAGGAAGGTTTGGTGTCTGCCCTTGGCATGACTAATGCTTTGCTGGAGCAGCTGCATGAGAAAATGAACTTGATGCATGAAAAATTGGACTTGATGAGTGCTGTGGCCAGTGAATATGATTTAACAGGGAATAAGGATAAAGAAGTTATACAGCGATCAATTCAGGAATCTGGTTTGACAAGGCAAGTCCAAGGGCAGATGGAGAAGGAAGAGGCAGTGATTACTCCTCAAACAACACAAATGGAAAGATCCAAAGTCCTGCAGGAACAAAAGCCACTGCATTGGAAGATTGAACTTGGAGAGTGCTGGGAAGTATTTGAAGTCAAGGAAGCTTTTAACTCTAGTAGGACTATGAAACAGGTGAACAATTATCTTCTAGATAAATATTTTTTGGATTACAAAGATGAAGACGGGGAGTGGGACTGGGGGGAAGGGGCCAGTCTGATGAAGGAAAATGGAAACTATTACCGGATGGAACCCTCCGGAGACCCCCTCCCCAAGAAACCAACAATAGACAAAGAAGTGCGTAAGCACAAACAAGAACAAAAAAATTTGCAGAAGGGGCCTAGAAGAGATTTAAGGGACTCGGACATTAGAACACCAGATTGATGGACTGGATGTAATGGACAGAAAGGACTGACATGACCCGAAACCAGGAAGAAGAGACGTTGGATAAAAATTAGAGATATCAAGGGAAATTCTTTTGTTAATTTTGGAATTAGTGTAACATTAATGAAATATGAGGGAATATGCTGGAAAGAAACTAAATTGGCTTTAGCAGAAATGATTTAAGGAGATATGTATGAATATGATGTAAATTTTGAAATTTTAAGATTTTTAAGATAAGATAAGGTTTAAGAGATTAAGGTAAATTGAATAACAGATTATATTAAAAGATGGAAAGGTTATGTTGATTAATAAATAAGATAGATTGTGAAGATTAATCATTTAAATTAAAATTGAGAAACATGGGAAGAATTTGCTGAAATAACGAATTAAACTAGAATACAAAAAGGGAGGTGTGAGGAGGTTCAAGAATTAAGCAAATGAAAAGTTGTAATCTGAGATTTGTATCTTTCTTCTTTCTTTTTTTGGGTTTTTTCCTTTTGTTTTATTTTTTGCTGTATTTTTTTTCAGTTTTTCTTGTTTCTTTTTTTGTGTCTATGTATTGATGAAATTTTGAATAAATATCATTTTTTTTAAAAAAACAGAGGGAATTGGTAAAGTTCCTGTTGTGGCCACCTCCAAAGTTGGCTCCTAGGCCGCAGGCCTCCGAAGCAGCAGGCACAACAATGGGATCTTTGGCAGTGCAGTGTAAGCAGCATTAGGCGCAGCAGTGGGACCTGACACTCTTGGATTCTGCCCGGATTCTGCCCCCTGAGGCAACTGGCCCTGGCATGGTAACACTGGCCCTGGACTGATCTATAGCTATGCTGAAGAACGTTTACTTTCAGGAGCTAGTTGGATGTACTGCTTATCTAAGCACACTGCAATCAGGCAGCACTCTTCATTATGCATTATTTGTAACAACAATAATAATAATTAAATATTTAGGAGCCGCTATCGTCTTTATTACTGCAGAAAACCCATCTGAACAACTCTTTCCTGTTTCCACCACACATCTGAGTCTAGTCTCAGTAAGTCTGCCCCTGGAGCTACAATTATGTGCATTGTTTAATCTCTCTCTCATTCAAGGACTGAGAACTCATCTATTTTGAATGTACATCTTGTTTGTGCAGCATTTTATCTTTACTTGCCTTCCTGCTCTGACCCAGTTTCCGTTTCCCCATCAACAGAGCTGTGTAAAGAATGAAGCACTCCAACTATAAGAAACGGGCACTTTTCTCGGTGATGTTTTGGTTGGTGCCTCCTTCCTGTTGACGCCAGGGCCATTCACTTTCAGAAAATTTGGGGCCTGGCTGGACTCACAATTTTCATGAGTATGTTTGCTACCCATTTATGGTGTGTGAGGTCTCCCCACCAGTGTTGTTTTGTCCTTATGGGGTTCAAAGCAGTCACCAGTTCTTGGGTGATCTGCATCAACATATGTCAAAGACTGTCGTGCAAGTTAGTGGTAGGGCTACTGGTGCATATAAAAGACAAAAATGAAGCAGGTGGCTGTAAATGTCTCCCTAGTGACATACCCTGAACACCAACTGAATGATCCAGCCATGTTAAGCATTCCACTGACTTCAATGGGGGCGTCACAAAGAATATGCTTAACTCTCTCACTGAAATCAACCCGGTTTTAAACATGCATTAGCTTTAACTGATTGTACCCAGAGTTATCAAAGTTTCCTTAACTAAAGATAATAGGAGAACACAGGTGGATGATTTGAGTACTAAACCACATAATGAGTAAAATGCAAAGCCAAAATGCAAGGCAGTTTTCATATGTGGAAGCAGACATTTGCACATTTCTCGCAGCATGGATGCTCATGCTCACATGAATGGAATATATATATATCCTAATCCTCATCCGGGCTTCACTAGCCAGATGCTTATTTTGATGTACGTACACATTCACACTGAGAGGCTGTGTACCAGAAGAACTAGATTGAGGCCAGTTGGTTTTTTAATGGTTTATAAGGAACACTGTCAAGGGTGCTGATGGATAATGGACAAGTGGTTGTGGTTTTCCAAGGATGGCCTTGCAGTCAAATGGAGACACCTAATGGGCCAAATTAGGTCCACAAACCAGAGATTTCCCATGGATGACAGAGAACACTGAAGTCAAGAAGTTAGACAAAAACTTTATTTTCTCTAAAGCAAGAAGAGGACAGACATAAGAAACTCCTAACTCTACTCAGATACAATTAAGTCCACTGCAAGTTAGCAGTTGAACTTTCTAATCATCTTATTTACATCCAGTCTGCCAGGCTAGCGTTCTGTTCAAGCCATTGTCAACCTCGTAGAATATCTGCTGGGTTACCTTTGGCAAGGCACCAATAAAACTAGCATTTAACATTTGCTATTTTTCTGGGATGTTTTGGACTACACCTCCCCAGTTCCAACCAACCTCAACCCAAACCAGTGTGACCCAATGGTCAGGTGTGATGGGAGTGGATATCCAGAACATCTAAAGGTGGGGGGAGACTGAGGCAGAATATAAGCTTTAAAAATCAAAACATGCTCCCAGTATATATAAATGTTACTCCCACTGTGACTAATCCTTCGTGACACAACACCAGCAGTAACAAATCACCAATTATCTCTGTACTTTTTGCCAGATCTTGCGGTAACAAGGGTAACAGCAGATAACTCATTCTTGGTTTGGGGATGATTCACTCCGTGATACCGCTTCTGGTTGCAGCTGCTTGGAAATTACAATATTTGACTTGCACTACTTGTTTCTGTAAGAACTCTTTGAGCATTTCAATGACGTGTGAGTTCCAATGGCTCTCTCAATGCCTTCTTCATTGTTGAGTATGAGCATACTGCTGTTTAAGACTATAGG
Organism: Podarcis filfolensis; assembly: GCF_964270895.1. NCBI lineage: Eukaryota > Metazoa > Chordata > Lepidosauria > Squamata > Lacertidae > Podarcis > Podarcis filfolensis. The sequence goes on from NW_028149388.1 coordinate 18,635, forward strand.
TTTAGTTCAAGTCAGAGCTACCCCACTACAAGTTACATGAGGGGTGTGTGAGTTTGCATGTGTATAAGACTGTGTGTGTGTGTGTGTGTGTGTGTGTGTGTTTGTGTGTGTGTACCCTTCCCATGTTTATTAAGCCAAGACTGCTTAGAACGCACCTCAAAATTTCAGCAGTGCATTTCACAAAATAAGCAAAGAGCATATAAAAGGAGGCACCCCAAAATGCCAAGTCTTTGCACAATGACCGCCCTCCATGTCCCTGTTTAGCAACCCACTGCCTGTCACCATTTTGCACCTCTGAATTGCAATGCAGTTCAAATGGGTCCATACATCTCTACTTGTCAGGTCTGACTAGTGCAATATTGAACTGGAATGGTTACATAAGGATGGCAGAAATCAAATACATGATTCATGCCAGCTACAACTATTCTCATAAAGGGAACAAAGTTGCAAGCAGGGCAGCAGGCCTATGGATTCAGAAGGAGTTGCCTATGGCCTCGGCTCCAGGGAGCAGAATCGATCTCGCCACCAAGCCATTTCAGTATATGATTAATCTGTTCAAAGCATTCAGTATAGGCTCAGGGTATTAAAAATAAATAAATGAGGACCTGTGACCTGTTGAACATCTGGACGGCTTGGGCCGTTGACACAATTGCCCCCCGAGTGCCCTCTCCCACTTCATGAAGCCCATTGGGCTCCCTGGTATAAACCAGAGCTTAGTGTGAGGAAACAAGCTGGCAGACCACTTGAACACAAGTGGAGGAGAACGCCAGTCAAATCCAATTGAATATTGGTGGAGGGTCATCAATGAGCCTACCTAGTGGCAGTGAAGGCACTGGGGCAAGACGGTTTGATAACATAACAGCCCGACTGGCCCAACTACACTGGCTGCCAATTTGTTTCTGGGGGGAATTGAAAGTGCTGCTTTTGACCTATAAAGCCTTAAACAGCTCAGGACTGCAATACCACTTTTCATATGAACCTACCTGGACCCTGAGATCATCTGCTGAGGCCCTTCTTTGTGTGCCTCCTCCTCAAGAGGTCCAGAGGGTGGCAACATGAGAACGGTCCTTTTTGTGGTGGCTCTCCACTTGTGGAATGCCCTCCTCTGGTAGGTTCACCTGGTACCTGTTCTGCCAAGGGCAGCGTTCTTTCCAGATCTGGAGCCAATAAGCACACAGGTGGATGAAGAATAAGTAATGCTTTATTCGCATAAGGTTAACAGATAACAGCAGCCATACAAACACAAATTATAGCATACCAGAAGTCACACACAATTTCCCCTTCAGCTGCCCAGAGCTCCAGGTAGAGCAGCAAGAGAGACCACCAGTCTCACAGCATCTGGTACCTCAACCTGTGAAGAAGCTCTCTAAGCCCCTTCAACCTACAGCTTTCATAGCCAACTTTGATTGACTTGATTGACACCTGGTTAGCAGGCATCACTCATGATCAGCTGGGGACACCAAGTGTGACTCAACAGGAATGTGGAGCAGCTGAGAATCTCCAACCCAATTCACTGCAACTGGGTATCCTCCCCACTAGCCAATCAGCACTTAGAACACAGGAGACCCAGGAAACTCCTGACACAGGTGTGTGGAAAGCAAGTTATACCAGCATGAATCGGCAAATTTTAAACCGGGGATGTAAAGGGCAAGCGACATGTCATGTAACTCGTCAAAATTACAATGGTCTTCCGCGTTTCCCCTACAGCACCTTGGTCACATACCTTTAGGCATCAGACATTCCACTTCTCCCAGGCCTTTGGCTAATTAAACCACCTCTGGCCTTTTAAACTGGGGGTATTGTTTCTGTTTGTTACTATGTCATGTATTTTTGTCTTTTTATATTGTAAACCACCCTGTGATCCTCAGGTGAAGGATGGTATAGAAATTTAATAAATAAAAAATAATAATAAATACATTTCCTTAGATGCCGCACCAGTTGCTCAATGTTACAGAGATCCGCCTACCTAGAGGCTGGAAGTTACACCTTTTGCAATCTCTGGAGTTCTGACTACATAGGTCACGTTCTAATAATGTTTTATTAACAACCATTTAATAGCTGGTTCAAAAAAAAACAGGCATTATGATTTGTTTGTATGTGAAGAACTGGCCTGGTATTGGTCTGCATGCTAACAACTAATGTTCATGAGATTTACAAAGAATGGTCTTAATTCTTTGTGTGTGGATATATTTATTCAACAGAACTATGAGTATTCAATGAGCTTTCCTTGGCAGCATTACTTTTTTAGTTGTTTACCATTTTGCTGTTACGGAGACGTGCAAATTCTAATCGTCTTCCTCATCCTAATCCTCCTCTGGTTTTTCTAACATGACAAAAACTGCAGATGCATTTCTCTATTGTCTCCTGAGACAGATGGATGCCAACTTGAACCGCTACTCTTTTGGGGGTTGACTTTAAAGTCAATGTGCTAGCGACAAAGCCAGTAGGCATCTATCTGATCACCTCCTCACATTTAATTCAGCTGCAAGATTTCCCTCCCCTTCTATGGGACTTCGTTTCATTCCGATCTTACACTGTAACTGACCTGGACTGCTTTCCCCTCATGCCAAGTTCCTCTGCAGTCAGATGATGGCAGAAAATCAATGTTAACTCTCATGCTCAGAGGTTAGGTTGCAACCTCATCTCTTGTCAGGCGGAGGTAGAATTTTAAGAAAAGGCTAAGAGCAAAAGCTGCCTCGGTTCCCTCTGAATTATTCCACGGTGTCAGCAGTCTGGGTTGGCTACTGTGCTATAGGCAGTGGAACAGAGAACAGAGCCTCATTGGAGGCCGGATGTTTCTGAGCAGGTAAGAAATTAAACTATGGAAAAGTCTGGAGAGTACCAGTGTCTCTTACTGCTGTTGCTGGGGTGAAAGAGGTGCTCGTTGTCATTTCTGAGATTTAATTAATTTTCATCTAATGATCCTTCCCTTGCAGGAGAAGGAGAAGTCAGTCAGTGATTTTTAATCTTTCTCCCATAAAAGAACTGGCAAGATCTTTGTACAAAGGCACACAAAATTTCTAGGAGTGGAGAAGTGATTATTACAAAATCTCCCTTGCAGTTAGCAGGGTGGCAGGGTGGCCGCATAGGGAATGGTCATTAGTTCTTTTGTTCAGGCTGTCTTTGAACTTGAACAGCTGCTCCTCTCAAATTCTAATGGCCAATTCTCTCCCCTTGATCTTTCTATGCCAACCCAAATAGAGGACACCACACTTCTTCAAATCCATGTGTTTCTTCCTATGCCTGTGTAGCTATCGGTGATTTAAAGGAACTGAGTGGATTTAGAAATATTTCCTGAAGAGCCACTTGAATTGACTGAGCGTTCACATTTTTAATTCTTTTTAAAAAATTGTTTGGTGCCACTGTTTCCCCCCAAGTGCTGTTGGCTTACTGTCATCTTGCCACCCACCCCAGTTGTTGACGTTCCTCCTTCATCACAGGGGTGATCCTGGTTCATTGGGGCTCGAACATTTTGATGTCACAGTGACCATAGCAAATCATATTTGGCTATGAGATGATGTCACCAAGAGAAAATAAAGTCAACTGGCAATTAGAGCAATACTTTCTGGATCAGTCACAGCCAGTCAAGAGTCCTAGGCAGTCAGAAAACATGGAGGACAATGTTACTGTATGAAGTAGCCTATCAGTATTGGCTCATTGTTGACATAACAGAGAGAGAGAGAGAGAGAGAGAGAGAACACCCACGCCAGGTAGCAAAGAGTTAAAGTCCCCCTACACCCCCCATGTCAGGGTGACATCTTGCCATCAGGCACAAGCCATATAATTAATGTGAACATTGGGTTTGGCTATCGACGACTACAGAATCAAGTGATAACTTATACAGTAAATGTGAAATAGCTGTCCCAGGTGAAACATCACAGAGAGTTTTCATATCACTGCACTTGTTAAACATAATACTTAATAGGAATAGTTTGCAAATCTAGCTGTGAGTCACGGAGAGATGACACAGGGAATGAATGATATGTTATCTGTTTGCTTCTGTGCATTTATGAATAAGCCCTTAAATCTACAAGAGACTGCGATGAGAATTGCTACAAAATGGTTTGGGGCTTCGATTCGGTCCAGACTGGGGCCACTCTGAAGCACTGGATTGAATTCTGAACTGGATGGGAGGAGGGGACACATGCACAGCCTTATCACTTAGGCACCCCTCTCTATACTCCAAGAACCAAAGATCAAGGCCAAAGAAACCCCCAAGAGGGAGTGGAGCACAGCTGGAGCACAGTGTGGACTAGGGAGAGGGTGTGTGGCTGGGGAGAGCCCCAATTGCCAGACAGGAGGGCTGCATTTGCCCACCAAGACCTGACACTCCTCTCCGTACCTGCATGTCTGTAGTGTATGAAAGATCCCTGAGATGTGATGAGTTCTGTGAGTAGCCTCAATACCTTCATTGTTCAGATACAGTGGTACCTCTGGTTAAGTACTTAATTTGTTCTGGAGGTCCGTTTTTAACCTGAAACTGTTCTTAACCTGAAGCACCACTTTAGCAAATGGGGTCTCCTGCTGCTGCCGCACCGTCGGAGCACGATTTCTGTTCTCATCCTGAAGCAAAGTTCTTAACCTGAAGCACTATTTCTGGGTTAGCGGAGTCTGTAACCGAAGCATCTGTAACCCGAGGTACCACTGTACTCTCTTTGGGATTCTGTGCTATCACACTGAACCAGAACCTTGTCCTCTCGATTCCAGTGGGATCTTTCAAATATATGGGGAACTCTACAGCTCTTGAACTTGTATGCCCTTGCACAACACCTGTTGCACAACATCCATTCATTTCAAGAGGCCCACGTAGTAAGACTTCGTGTGGGATTATAAGACCCTGCTGGATCACACCAGTGGCCCATCTATTCCAGCATCCTGTTCTCACAGAGGCCAACCAGAGGCCTTTGGGAAACCCACAAGCAGGGCCCAAGCCCAAGAGCACCCTTCCCTCCTGTGGATTCCAGCAACTGGTATCCAGAATAATAATTATAAATATAATTATTTATACCCCGCCCATCCGGCTGAGTTTCCCCAACCACTCTGGGTGGCTCCCAATCAAGTGTTAAAACAATACAGCATTAAATATTAAAAACTTCCCTAAACAGGGCTGCCTTCAGACGTCTTTTAAAGATAAGATAGCTGCTTATTTCCTTCACATCTGAAGGGAGGGCGTTCCACAGGGTGGGTGCCACTACCAAGAAGGTCCTCTATCTGGTTCCCTGTAACCTCACTTCTCGCAATGAGGGAACTGCCAGAAGGCCCTCGGTGCTGGACCTCAGGGTCTGGGCTGAGTGATGGGGGTGGAGACGCTCCTTCAGGTATACAGGACCGAGGCCATTTAGGGCTTTAAAGGTCAGCACCCACACTTTGAATTGTGCTCGGAAACATACTGGGAGCCAATGCAGATCTCTCAGGACTGGTGTTATGTGGTCCCAGCGGCCACTCCCAGTCACCAGTCTAGCTGCCGCATTGCTGTCTCGGACCATAGAGGCAGCGCATAGCCATTGTGGCAAGCAGCCACTGAGATCTTATGCTCCACAAATTTCTCCAGTCCTCTTTTAACGCCGTCCAAGTTGGTGGCCATTATGACTCTGAAATTGTCCTACTTCAGCTGCTGTTTGGAATGTATTTAAAACTTTCTACTTATTAGCTACATTATTATTTATTTAGCATCAACTGCAGCAGTGGTGATTATTGGAAAATTCTTTCCAAGCGATGAGCAAGAGAGTGCTTGAAGCTGTTTTTTAAAAACAAATTTCTAGAAATGCGTAATGGCTTTAAAAAGTTATATAACTGTTTTGAAGATGTGGGATGATACCACACTGTAAAATGGATACTTAATAACACCAAATAAAAGCTTAGATGTGGGAACTTTTTTTACAAGTCTCAGGTGCTTGCTTTCAGTACATTTTGAACATTATTCTAAAAAAATTTCTACCTTTTTTCTCTCGTTGTTGGTATTTACAACGAGCAAAAAAATGCCAAACATCAGTAAGATCATAGGTTTCCACTCCCCCAAAAAAATTGCACTATATTTTACACAACTAAAAGGAAGAAGCAAATACCTTTGAAACAGCCATTAAAATGGTCTTTAGAGCAATATTAAGAATGGTATTAAATGCAGCAACCTGGAATAAAAATAAAACAACTAAATCAAGTGTCATGGACTGGCTGTCTGCAGAGGACTGGTGGCAGGCACCAGCTACACCAGCGTCCAAGGGAACCCCCAGAGGAAGAAGGCTCAGAGCTCAGGGAGTGGTGGTGGGATGACAATGAGTGGTCCATGGGAGAAAAGGGAGCAGACTGGTGGGAGGAGATGTTGGAAGCTGAAGAGGCAACTGGATTTAGTGAACAGGAAGAGGCTGTGGCAGAGGGCAGTCCAGACTCAGAGGCAGGAGAGGAGGTGGGTCAGGAGACAGATATGAGGCAGGCTGTGGAAGAATCCAGGGAGTCTTCCCCTCCTGCTGCAACCAGCTCCTCTCCCTGCTTGTCTCCCACAGAGAAATGAAGAGGGCGGAGCAATGAGAGACAAGATGAGAGAGCCTTAGGCTGCAGGGGAGGAGCCTTAGTGAGCGGTTGGAAGGTGGAAACTTTCAGTCCTCGCAACTGCTTCATTGGGGCAAGACCTACTAGGGAGAGTTGTTGTGATCACTAGGCTTGCTCTGTTTTGGTTTCTTTGAAAAAAGAAATGACACTGGTGTTCTTTTATTGCTGAACTACTCATGACTCTTGCTCCTGACATCCTGCCCAATGCTGGAACAGGATAAACTTTGCCAGGTGCCTAGAAAATAGCAAGAAAGGTGTCAGGTGACACCTCCACCTGGACTCCCACTAATGAAGCAAAAGGCAGCTCTTTCTCAGCCATCTCCCCCTATTTGCCATAAATTGCAATGGAAGCAACAAAACCTTAAGTCATCAGGGCAGATGGCAGACAGAATGTGACACCTCTGCTAAAACATCTACACTCCATGCTTACATCTTACCAAGCCAGTTTCAAGATCCTCATGTTGATATACAAAGCCCGGAACAACATGGATCTAGGATACCTTTAGGACTGCTTGAATCCTTATATCCCAGCCCATTCACTGGCACAATCTGGAGGAGCGTTCTTAGTTGTCCTCTGTGTTACAGAAACCCAACTGGCCTCAACCAGGTGTTTAGTATCACTGCTCCCGTGCTGTGGAACATGTTTCCAGCAGAGTTTCAGCAGGCACCCCCATGCTTGACTTCCAGACATCCCTTGAAGACATTTTTTTCATGCCGACAGGCCTATGCAGTTGTCTACTATGTCCCTCAAGTCACCAGTCACAGAAATGATGGTTCTGCATTGGTTTTTAAATGCTTTGGATCTTACCATACACTGTTCTGATGTTTTGCAAGAGGGTAGCATATAAATATTATCCCAAATAAATAAATAATGCCCCCAGCCTCTTGCAAGGCCTCCAGCTGGGCCTTCTGAATGAGTGAGGTTAAATCCCTATCAATGATGGCAATGGGGTTGCCATTCTCTCTGACTGATCTTTGGCCATGCTGTCAGTCAGGGCTCCTCCAGATGATATGCTTATTGAGCGTTCATCCTGATTTTCTTGTGCAAGTCTTTATGGTGGTTAGACTATGAGTGGTCTCTACAGAGCATTCCTTTTGATTTGCTTGCAGGATGTTAGAAGGCCTTTCCCCCCGGACGCTATTTTTTCCGGTTAAATTCCAAGCTTGTGCAGTATTTAGAAGTCTTCTGGTCAACACAATGTGAGCATTGGTCTTCCCCTGACCACAGAAGTCCATTGTTTTTGAGTGGATCTGTGCTGCACTAGGGCGACAGAACACTTCCATCTGCTTTAGCTGTGCAAACCTACATTTGTGGTATACGCAAAAAACCCTCCTGCAAAATACTGGCAGTGTAGCAGCAGCCTCAGTCACCGTGAACCTTTAAGGACTCTGGGCTGATCTGAGGCCCTGATCTACATCTAATCTGCAGTCTACAAAAGTCAGGCCTGCCATTTCCAAGGGAAATGTTGAGTGATCAAATGGAGCTGAAGCTATTGGCCTGCACTGTGAACAAAGTGCAGCTCTCCTTTGTGTTCAGCATAGTCCACTACAAGTGAAATGTCACTCTGGCTTAATACACATGCTAATGAAGGCTCGGGAATGTGTTGTGGGCTATTGACCAGTGTGAATCATGTGCTCCTTCCTATTAAGGTGAAATAATAGCCACCAAAAGGAGCCGTGAAAAGGATTCATATTAAGGGCTGGATTTAATTTATTATCATTTATCGTTTGTTTATTGCATTTCCAAGGAGCTCAAACTTATGGCACAAATAAGTTTTCTTCCTTCCCTATTTTAGCCTCTGTTGTCCTTGTCCATGGAGTTTTCTTGGCAGGGATACTGGAGTGGCTTGCCGGTTCTTCCTCCAGGTTGCTCCTCCTCCTCCAGTAGAGACATCACCTTGCCAACAAAGGTCTGTATAGTAAAAGCTATGGTTTTCCCAGTAGTGATGTATGGAAGTGAGAGCTGAACTATAAAGAAGGCTGATCGCCGAAGAATTGATGCTTTTGAATTATGGTGATGGAGGAGACTCTAGAGAGTCCCATGGACTACAAGAAGATCAAACCTACCCATTCTGAAGGAAATCAGCCCTGAATGCTCACTGGAAGGACAGATCCTAAAGCTGAGGCTCCAATACTTTGGCCACCTCATGAGAAGAGAAGACTCCCTGGAAAAGACCCTGATGTTGGGAAAGATGGAGGGCACAAGAAGAAGGGGACGACAGAGGACAAGATGGTTGGATAGTGTTCTCGAAGCTACCAGCATGAGTTTGACTAAACTGCGGGAGGCAGTGGAAGACAGGAGTGCCTGGCGTGCTCTGGTCCAAGGGGTCATGAAGAGTCGGACACGACTAAACGACCAAACAACAACAACAACATTTTAGCCTCACAGCAAAGCTGTTGGACTAAGACACAGCAATTGACCCAAGATCACCCAACAAGCTTCATGGCTGAGTGGGGCTTTGAACCCTGGTCTCCCAGATCCTAGTCTGACTCTCTAACTACTCTACCACACAGTCACACTAGCAGAAGCCAGCACAAGGGCTCTTGCTAGGGCAATGGGGCTTCCCCTCTCCTCCCCAGCTTGCTCACCACACCTCTCCCAAATCTGCTCAGGAAGGTTAGAATAACACCAACAACAACAACAGAACAGTGTGCGGAAACAGAGGAAGAAAAGGGGCTCGTTCCATCTGGAAGGCAACAGTGCTTGCAGAGGTTGACCAAACAGAGGAGCTCAGCATGGAATTCCTCCCTAAGGAAGTTCAGGAGAACTTTTAACAGGGCAAGTTTTGAAGTAGGAAAGACTTGTTTCTTCTGGCAGAGTTTCTTTAAGGGGAAAAGAACCACCTGCAAAGCCACTTTATATTCTGCTCTTTGTGATCATGCATCATCTACTTCAGGGACAATGTGACGTGAAATAAACACGATTGGCAGCGTGAAATGAGCAGTTGCATGCTGTGAAACAGAAAGAGGTTCTGAGCGATCCATCATGTTTCGTAGGGTAATCAAACGGATGGTTTTCACACCGTCGCCACTGACGTACTCACCAATAACCAGCAATAAACCATGGCAGGGATAAAAATGGTGGCTGCTAGTGAGCAGTGGCCAAACAAAAGTGGGCATTGCTGGGCATTCCATGGTACTCATTAGATTTGATTTGCTAGTCTGACTCATTGGGAGCAAGGTCATTTCCATGGGGGTTAAAGCTTGAGACCTGCTCTCCCTCTGTGGCACATCTCCTTACCAGCAGTCACTTGACATCTTTACAATGACCTGTTTGATTGGAAACAGTAACTTGTGGCGTTGGTGGTCAACAACTCTCACTGTACCTGGATTTTGGTCATTGCTGGTTGGGGCTGACAGGCTCCCCCCTCTGCTGTGGAGTTTGGATAGGAACGTAAGAAGCTGCCTTATACAGTGGTACCTTGGGTTACAGATGCTTCAGGTTACAGGCGCTTCAGGTTACAGACTAACCCAGAAATAGTACCTTGGGTTAAGAACTTTGCTTCAGGATGAGAACAGAAATCACGCACTGGCGGCACAGGGGCAGCGGGAGGCTCCATTAGCTAAAGTGGTGCTTAAGGTTAAGAACAGTTTCAGGTTTAGAACGGACCTCCGGAACGAATTAAGTTCTCAACCAGAGGTACCACTGTGCTCAGTTAGACCATTGATACATCCTGCTCAGTATTGTTGACACTGACTGGTGCCAATCAGCTAGTTGGTGCTGAGTGCTTTCAAAGAAGCCTGCTTTCAGCACCAATCAGCTGATTGGCACTAGGAGGAAGCCCCCCCCATGAAGTCTAGTGGTAAGTGCGGTTTTGGTTCAAACCATACCTACAAACAGTCTGTGGACGAAAGATGTGCATTGGGCTCAAGTGCCCATCTCTGATCACTAAGAGGGAGCCCTTTTGAAGTTATCATGTGACATCTTAATGATGTCACGTAATTGACAGGTGGACAGCCCTGCAATATGGTATGGGGCGTGGCCCAGAACAGTCACTTCTAATTTCTGGTTTATTTATGAGGCATGATAATGTCAGAGAAACGCCCTCAAAGCCTCCCTCCATGCTCTCACAGCTGGAAATAAATATAATGATCATGAGACAAAAATCTATAACATCAATTGGATCATGCATACTTTAACACTGTAATGAAGCAATCTAATGCACATCAATCATTTCAACTTATTATTAGCTCATTTTCTGAAACAAATCTAAATGTACATAGATATAAGAGAAAAAGTACAGAAACGCCTTATATTCTGCCAGGTCCAAAGTCTCCACGTCAAGGGAATCCAAGGTCTATGGAGGAAAAAAAATCACACATTTTGCATGCAAATACTTCCATCTCAGGCATTAATGCCACAGGTTGAAGAGAAGCTAGAACGTCCATGAAAAGCCAATAGCTAGTAGGCGAGATCATTCAGGGGCATGACTAAAAAAAAAGTAAAGAAACATAGGATTAGGGTTTGGACTGGATATCTTCCTGGGATCCCTTCCAACCTTGTGATTCTATAGCTCTGAGGCAGGAGTAAGGAGAAGGGGCAGGCTGCTAAAATGGTCAAACCAATTTCCTTCCGTTAATCTAAGTGCCCTGATCTGTTAAGCACCCACTTTGTTATGTAAGCTGGGATCAATACATTACCACAGTAACTAAATAGCTGGAGACACTTCAGGAAAGGGAAAGCCACTAGGGCTAAGGAGAGCATGCGTTTATTCTCCATAAGAGAATAGGTGATGACACCCAGGTGTCTGTGTGTGAGAAATAAAACAATACACTGGTAGGCTGTGGATCACGTATAGACCCTGTTTGTGTACTAGTCATGTGGAGGACATTAATGTCTAAATATGGAGTGAGCCTGTGTTTTTATCCCCACCCTTCCTTAAATAATTGCCCATTGCTACATGGAGACCCAGCACACACACAGGAACCTGCACACCAGGGTTTCACTTGAGACAACCAAGCTGTTTTGATGAATAATAATAATACTGATTTTATTATTTGTCCCCCACCCATCTGGCTGGGTTTCTCCAGCCACTCTGGGTGGCTTACAGCAAGGAGTTGTGACGTTAAGGCTGGGGCTAAAAGAACAAGCCCACCTCACCCGACATGCGACTGATGAGTGAACAGATCTCAAATCAGAAAGAGAAGGTGAATTTTAGACTGTAGAAACTAAAAGCATTTGTGAAGGGATGTGCTGGCTGTGTCCCCTTAGAAATATGAAGCCTGGAACATTTGTTGAAGTGAAGATGTATCACTACCTATGTTCAACCTGTATATACGCATAAATAAACCTTTTTATTATGAAACACAAACATGAACATCAGGTGGTTGCTAAGCAACCGGGTAGGCCATTTTCCAGCCCTGTACCAATTGCTGCAAAGCGGTTAGCTTTTGGGACCCGGCTTCTCATGGGCACAATGTGAGAAGTTGAGAGGCCACACAGGCTTCGAGGGAGGCTCTTCTGGGGTCTAGACCTGATTTCTAACATCCCTGCGCAAATGGCTTTTGAGGACAAATACAAATTGTGATGCCAGAATCTATTCTTAACAATTCTCTGTGCCAGATCTGCCCTATTCCATACTGGAGCCATACGCATAAAGCTGTACAACAATGTATATGTATTAATAGACATGTAAAATTATGCTGCAGAAGTAGAGTACACCATGGACCTTGACATTCTCTCTCTCTCTCTCTCTCTCTCTCTCTCTCTCTCACACACACACACACATTTTGTCTACAATTTTGTGTACAGTGATACCTCAGGTTACATACGCTTCAGGTTACATATGCTTCAGGTTACAGACTCTGCTAACCCAGAAATAGTGCTTCAGGTTAAGAACTTTGCTTCAGGATGAGAACAGAGATCGTGCTCCGGCGGTGCGGCAGCAGCAGGAGGCCCCATTAGCTAAAGTGGTGCTTCAGGTTAAGAACAGTTTCAGGTTAAGTACGGACCTCCGGAATGAATTAAGTACTTAACCCGAGGTACTACTGTATAATCAGTCAGACTCTGCTTTTAAAAACACCACCGCCTTTTGAAAGTGGCTCACAGAGTTACAGTTCTCAGCAGCCTTTAACAAACTGCAATGCCCAGAATTCTTTGAAGGGAAAAAGTGCTTTGAATGTGCTTTACAGTGCTATTTTTCTAGAAAAAGATGTGCTGCAAATCACCACGAACGCTTCCCTTGTTCTCTTATAATGGTAATGGTGTCCACCTGAGAGGCGCTGGAACTGAGTTCTGGCGAGTTCCAGCTGAAAAAAAGCCACGTTTAAAGGCATATTGTGCCCACAGCCTTAGACAACACATGCAGTAGTAACAACTGACAGAATGGTGTGATTTATGATTGTTATTATTTCTATTATTCTGAGGAAAGAAGGCAGGCAAATGCTGTAAAAGGCTACTTGTGTTCTCCCTGATTTCACAAGTGGTTTGTACAGAATATATATATATATATATATATATATATATATATATATATATATAAGATCCATTCCTCTTCTCTGTGCAATGACAAATGGGAAGCCTTGCAGCCTTTTTCTTTTAAATGCTTTGTGGGGGCCTTCTTGTGCTGTTTCTTAAAAAAAATTAAATTCCCACCAGGAAAAGGGAACAACCTCCTGTCACCTAAGGCTCATTTTTCAAAATCTCATTTCTCCAAATGGCTTGGGGGGACCGTCCAAAACAATTGGTAGTGGAACGTTCAGGTAAACAGAAATAATATTTGCAAAGGTTTGTATTGACTTCGTGGTGCAAACAGGGACACCCAGCAAACTGAGCTGAGAACTGCTTCACACGTGCAAAGTCTGATGGATGGTTATGTTCCCATCCGCAATTTAGTCCTGACCGGGTTAAGTCATATCAGAATCTGCAGAGATTGAATGCTTCAGGCATCCCTACTTGACAGTACAGATAACAACTGAGACGTAGTGAAACTTTCTCCCTGCTAGGAACACTTGTTACGCTGAAAAGAGTCTGTCAGAAAGCCTCATGGCCATCGGCTACAAACGTCCTGCGCATGACAGGATTCTGGGTCCGGCTCGAAGCAGAGGCAGATTTAGGAGTGAGACAGGTTCAGTTGCACTGGGTGTGGAGCCTTGGAGGTGCCACAGGGGGCGCTACAACTATGATATAGGATGGAAGGGCAGAGGTGGGGGCACCAAATGTTGGTATAGCACAGGGCACTGCTGAAATTTGAGAACCCAAGGTCCCACTACTCTGAGTTCACACAGGGTAGTATTGGGCTCGCCGCTGTCTGCTGAAGGACTGTCTTCACTCCTGGCAACCTACCTTCAGAGTCCCTGTTTAGCTGCTTGCCTGTGAGGACAATCAGGCTGATGGAACAGCGCCTTCTTGGTGACAGCCCCAATTCTATGTCACCTCAGGCAAGTTCCAGCCCTTTGGCCTTGAAGACCCACCACAGCTCCCATTAGCTCCAGCCAGCCTGACCAGCAGTCAGGGATCATGGGAGGTGTAATCCGACATTATGCAAAGACCTAAACATCCACCTAGTAACAGTGGCCAGGATGGAGTGGTCCCAGCACTGGAGATAACATTTCCATTTCACTCTGAAGCCTGGTAGAATAAGGTATGACGGTTGGTGGTTACCTCTTTGGTCTTCCAAATTACTGTTTTTATTTCTTCTTCTTCTTCTTCTTCTTCTTCTTCTTCTTCTTCTTCTTCTTCTTCTTCTTCTTCTTCTTCTTCTTCCTCTTCTTCTTCTTCTTCTTCTTCTTCTGTCGTTCAGTCGTGTCCGACACTTCGTGACCCCATGGACCAGAGCACGCCAGGCACTCCTGTCTTCCACTGCCTCCCTCAGTTTGGTCAAACTCATGCTGGTAGCTTTGAGAACACTGTCCAACCATCTTTTATATCTTACCTATTTTAATATCCACTGGTTGCTTTAGGTTCCCCAACACCCCTCCCCGCAATGCATCAACAAGTAGTAACCAGGACTAAGTTCACAGTCAAGTTTTTTTTATGTATGCTGTGATGGTTATTATGCCTTTCTTATATGTCTGCATTTCTTTTAAGTAAAAATCATTTTTTTACAGAATTAACACTGCCGTTCAACCTGAAGAAAGTGTGATATTTCCAAAAGTATTTCCTAGTTGTCAAAAGTTCTCCCGGCATATTTTTGCATGACTTTAATAAGGAGCCAAATAAACTTCAAGAATACTTTTTTAAAAAGAAAAGAAAATTAATCTCTTCTCAACAGAAACTGGAAATGTCAAGCTTGAGCCTGGAGTGTATTTTTCCACAGTCAAAGTTTTAAAACCTCCTCTCCCCAGAAAACAGGATTTAATAATGGTAATCCTGACAAAATCTATGCTGCAGCCAAGCTTGTGGGCGCCGCTGTAACATATCTATATCACAGCGAGCCCAACAAAGCACATACTGTGGGAATAATTTATTGTTTTGCACTGGCTGCAATTCTAAAGGTATTTTCAGTTGAAGGTGTGCTGGTTCCCCTCCCCACCCCCTTTTGAGTCTGGATCATAAGACAGATTGATGACTGTAATTTCTTCATTGGTGTTATTTTATTAAAACATGCTGGGGAAAATTATGACAGTTATTGTTAATGGAATCCACAGGCCCAATTCCCTCTGAAATGCACTCAAGATTTATTCCACTGTGCCCACCAAAACAACCGTGTCGTAAAAGTCCTTCTCGCTGTGCCAGTTAGATCCACACAAGATATGATGCAGACAGGGCTGGATTTAGGTTTGATGAGGCCCTAAGCTACTGAAGGTAATGGGGCCCTTTATATGTCCAGCTGTCCTTTGTCAACAACAAATTTTCGCTGTTTTTGTGTTGAATATATGCTACACAACACAAAACACTGTTGCTGTATGTAGGTTTTATTTTATTTGTTTTTAATCTTATATTTTGGAAATGTACATCCAGTTTTCCCCCCTTTAATTTTTTGGGGGGCCATCAAATGAGTGGGGCCCTAAGCTATACAGTGGTACCTCGGGTTACATACACTTCAGGTTACAGACTGTGCTAACCCAGAAATAGTACCTCGGGTTAAGAACTTTGCTTCAGGATGAGAACAGAAATCGTGCAGCAGCAGCGGGAGGCCCCATTAGCTCAAGTGGTGCTTCAGGTTAAGAACAGTTTCAGGTTAAGAACGGACCTCCAGAACGAATTAAGTACTTAACCCGAGGTACCACTGTAGCTTGTTTAGCTCATACGTAAATCCGGCACTGGACGCAGGAGCCTTTGCCAAGGGTCTGCTGCTGATGGGTTTGTGTGCATTTCCTCTCCTTAACTTTTATGCTGCCACAGTGACCTCTGAATCTGATCGGAGCCTGGCGGGCAGGGAGGGAATGCCTGCCCCTTTCCCATTTGCCTGCTAAAAACCAGCAACAACAGCAGCAGAAGGCTGCCTTGGTGCAATGGTGCCTGGTGCCTGTTGATACTGGTAGGTCAGAAGGCCGGGAGGTCAACAGCAGGTGGAGCCAGAGCTAGACCAGAAATGGGACATCCTGGGATCCAGTCAGAAGCCAGAGTTCTGTAATTCTGGGGTGTCCTGCTCAAATTGGGATGGTTGAAGTATTTATCCTGTGGGTTATTTGAAATCTAGTTCTTCTGTAGCAGCAGAAAACACAGAAGGGGTGCCCCAATTAATGTGCTTCATCCCCCCCATACACACAATAAAATATCACGTAGCTTGCTTGCTTCCTGGCCACCCCAGATTGCTGCTTCCTGAGTGAAGGGACTAACTAAGAGATGAGGGAAACATTTCTTTCCTTTACGACTCGTAGTTATTTTCATTCTAATGAGCAGGCTGTGAAGCTGCCCTTTGTAAAAATGCCCTGTCACTCCAGATTCCTATGCTTGATAGATTTTTACTGGCAGTAACCTTCACAATAATCCTTCTTTTTCTGGTGCCATTTTCACTTGCTGTTCAATGTGACTCTAAGGAATCTCCAAGGAAATTGTGTGGGATTGGAGTGAGGGCAGAGGGCAGGGAGAACATGCTCCGTGGGATAGGGAAATCATTTTCTGTAACTTTTGTTTTCCAAGAGCATCACCCAAAACGAAATGGCATGAGAAGGATCTCTGCTTACTGCACCACACTGCAGTTCTCCTGAGCATGCTCAGATTTATTTATGTCAGAGGTAGCCAAAAAGTTGCCTTTTATATGTCATTGGACTAGAGCAGATCGACACCATACAGTGGTACCTCAGGTTACATACGCTTCAGGTTACATACGCTTCAGGTTACAGACTCTGCTAATCCAGAAATAGTACCTCGAGTTAAGAACTTTGCTTCAGGATGTGAACAGAAATCGTGCACCGGCGGCGCGGCAGCAGCAGGAGGCCCCATTAGCTAAAGTGGTGCTTCAGGTTAAGAACAGTTTCAGGTTAAGAACAGGCCTCCGGAACGAATTAACTACTTAACCCGAGGTACCACTGTACATTTAAAGTGCATTCAAATCCTGGGAACTGCAGTTTCCCCTTCACATACCTACAATACCCAAAACTTTAACAAACCAGGAACTATTCCTGATATCAGAAAATGTCTGAGTGCAACATTAAGGTTAGGGTTGCTGTTGTTCTTTTTTAAGGGTGCTATGCTATGAAATACAGAAGAACATTCTGAACTCATGGTTGTATAACACCGGGGCTGTTATATTCTGGAACAGGAACTGAAATAGTATTCTTTAAATTTTATTTATTTAATTCAGCTTGAACTAAGAACCCTCTGGCAGACTGAGAACCAAGGCGATGTTGCTCAGATGACCAGAGACCATAACACATAATAGGTTACAATGAGTGGACAGGTGGTTTAGCAGGGGTAAAAACATATTTACGCAGGGTTTTATTGTCTCTCCTTTAAATGTTTGCTTTTCAGGGAGGGAGAGGAAGACTACTGCAAAAGCAGCTGCAAATGCACAGGTGTGTATCTATCATCATTAAATATTTCTTCCTGGCTTCCCTGGAGCCCAAATTAAGTGGCGATCACTGAAATGCAGAAGGCAGCATGTGACATGAGCTGATGACACCCTCCAACTAATTATAATGCGTTCTGGCTCTTGTGGGTCTTTCGTAGCCAGAGGACAAATCCCAAGTCTTGTCTTGTTTCACATTGCCAGGTAAATAACAGCTTGGCATTTAATATGCATGCTCTTGCCATGCTTAAGAAGCTATAGCCTGATGTCAGAATTTGCAAATGAACATGCAGAACAGCAGCAGTTTTTAAAATTTCTAATCTCAGGTCCACTTCCTTAGTGATGGATGGTGGTTTTAAATTGTGTGCATAGACATGTACATACATTGTACACAGTCACACTGAAGCAGCTTCGCATGGTATTGCATATGCCCCTGTGTATGCAGTGAACTAGACATATAAATGTGCTTTGGAAATGACACAGTACAGGTTATGCACACTCATGCACACAAAATTTGGGAGCAGGAAGATAGTCTTTCTCTCTCCCGTGGCAGAGCAACTAAACTATTGTGTACCCACAGGGACCTCTCAACAATGGTACGTAATTGGTTTCTTTGTCTTTTTGTTGCATGCCACATTCTGGATGATGTGATCAGTTGGTCAGTAGGGGTTCAGGTACCTGAACAAGAGGACCTTTAAGAAATGACAAATTTTGAAATGGTCCCTTTTGAAACGACCCATTGCAGTCAGTGGCATGTGTGCCTCTGGATTTACAGATCACAAGGACTAGAGTATCAATTCTGTGTTGGATTAGTGCTAAAATGTTAAACATGTCCCATGTTCGAGATAATAAAACCTAGCCCTCAAATGATGGTTATACTTCTCAGGAAACTTTCTTTTCCTGCCTCCCTGTGAGCCAGTGTGGTGTAGTGATTAAGAGCGGTGGCCTTGTAATCTGGTGAACCGGGTTCGCGTCTCCCCTCCTCCACATACAGCTGCTGGGTGACCTTGGGCTAGTCACACTTCTCTGAAGTCTCTCAGCCCCACTCACCTCACAGAGTGTTTGTTGTGGGGGAGGAAGGGAAAGGAGAATGTTAGCCGCTTTGAGACTCCTTCGGGTAGTGATAAAGCGGGATATCAAATCCAAACTCCTCCTCCTCCTCCTCCTCCTCCTCCTCCTCCTCTTCTTCTTCTTCTCCCCATTGGCTGGTTACCTTTGCCTTCTGGGAACTTACAAAGAGCATAGCTGGATCAGACAAATTGCGTATAAAAATTAGGAGGAATTTGCAGTTAAATGCTGGTGAATTTTCATGAGGATTTTTTTAAAAGCACAAATACACACACACACAAATAGCTGCAAAATGTGGAGAACTGGATTTGATATTGGGAAAATGAGAAGCAGAGGGAACCAAAACTAACACAGATCCTTCCCTCCCTACCCACAAGCAAATGCTTGCAGGTTGGTCTTTCATTGTGTGCTGTGCATGGTTGTTGAAGGCAAAATTGGTGCTGCTGACGGTAGGGCCCTGTTTCTCCTTGACCCTAGTGAAGCCTTACACACGAGTAACATATGCATAGGGCTAGGGAGAACAAGAGGGCAATGCACAGGCCCCAGCTCCAAGCAAATCCTTGCTGTTTTCTGACAGTGTTCCTGGAACAAGCAAAGCAGGAGAGGGATCGGGAATTACATAGCTCCGTCCAAGTGGAAACGACTCTGCACACTGTACCATGGGGAGAAATGACCTCAGAATCCAGTACAGTTTTATTCTATAAAACGATATCAGCCTAGGACTGAAGCTGTAGTTTATGAAAACGGTTTTCATTTTTAATAAGGATTCCCTTACAAGCTCTTGACTCCTAGGGCAGCTGACAATTAACAATGGAAGTGGTACAAGGTACCTTCTTCAATAAGAAGTGCCCCTCCAAATCACAGTTCCTTTGTCAATGTCTTCCGATATATTTGCATTCCCTGCTTTCGAGCTGTGAGAAAAATGATGACTCAGAAGCAATAAGTTTGCATTTTTAAACATCGCTTCTCCCAAACCAAAGCGCTCGGGCTGCTCTTTAGCATTGTTTTTCTTTTAGATGAAATGGTTTTTACTGTCTGCCTTTGACAACAGTTATGTTTTGCAAAATTGCTCGTGGCAATCCTGTGCTCCAGCAAGTGTAAACATGACCATATTTCAGTTCCAACTCCGAAATTGTGTACAGCTCAATGTCAGTGTCACTAATGACAGGGCAAGACTTGAAGTGGAGGCAGCTCACCACTGCAAATTTGCCCTGCTTGCAAAAACTGTTCCTGTTTTGTATCTGGTCCACCTCCCTCCCTCCCTCAGCTGCATTTGCTGCCCAAACTTCCCTTCACTGGGATAAAAAGGTAAAGGGACCCCTGACCGTTAGGTCCAGTCGCGGACGACTCTGGGGTTGTGGCGGTCATCTCGCTTTATTGGCCGAGGGAGCCGGTGTACAGCTTCTGGGTCATGTGGCCAGCATGACTAAGTCGCTTCTGGCAAACCAGAGCAGCGCACGGAAACGCCGTTTACCTTCCTGCCGGAGCGGTACCTATTTATCTACTTGCACTTTGACGTGCTTTCGAACTGCTAGGTTGGCAGGAGCAGGGACTGAGCAACGGGTCACCCCGTTGTGGGGATTCGAACCGCCGACCTTCCGATCGACAAGTCCTAGGCTCTGTGGTTTAACCCACAGCGCCACCCACGCCCCTCTTCACTGAGATAGCTCAGTCTTTAACCTCAGGGTTGTGGGTTCCAGCTCCACATTGCCCCTTGTGGTCCCTTCCAACTCTACAGTTCTGTGATTCTATTATTGTCTCCACCTTCTAAGGAAGGAAGAAGTGTCCTGGGGCAAAAGAAGAGAAGGTAACAGCAGAGAAGAACCACTTTCACACAGAAGAGGCTCATAGGGAGCTGCATTATGCTGAGTCAGACAATTGGTCCATCTAGCTCAGTACTGCCTGCACTGACTGACAGCAGCTCTCTGGGGTTTCAGACAAGGGGCATCCCAGTCTTACCTGGACATGCTGGGAATTCAACCTAGGATATAGGGTTGCCATATTTCAGAAAGTGAAAATCCGGACACGAAACTTATTTACTTCTTTGGGGGGGGGGGTGAGAAAAAAATTGAGGTTTTAGAGCTATTTCCCCTGTAAATCACCAAAATTGCCACTTCCAATATGGGTTGCCATATGTCTGGATTTTCCCAGACATTTCAGTGATTTCCACGCAGACGCTGTTCCCAACAGCCAAATCCTGGGTATGGCAACCCTAACCTGGGACTTCCTGCAAGGAAAGCATGTGCTCTACCACTGAACACCGAGTCCTACCCTAACCACGGCCCTTTCCCTAGCAACAGCTACCTTTCTCCTCATCTGAAGATGATTTATGAAGGATTTTCCCAGGGATCCTTTCCAACTAAGGAGGATCTTTCCAGGGCTTCATCTATGTGAAGGCGAGTCCTTTCCATTGTGCACTTATGCGCAACCCCACCCCACCCAGCCTAGATCTGCATAAAATTTGCACATGCCAATTTAGATGTATAGGCGCAGATGTAAAAACCATTGCTGTAATTTAAGTAGAGATGCGGTACATCTCATCATGCTGGTGAAGGCTGGGACCAGGAGCCTGTCTTTCTGCTCGGTCTGCTGTCCAGGCTGTTGCTGCAAGAAGGTTCTAAGTTCATTGCTTGCTGTCTTTAAACCACTCTTGGACCACACAGCCCTTCAGACAAGAGGACTCCTTTCTGAAAGAGGATTGCCCTGTGCAAAGTAGGCATGTAGCCATTCACATCCATTGCTTGCTGCTTCTCCCTCTTCCCCAGGGTAATGCTTGATCCTGCAAGGAACGATCAATTCTCATCCTTTCAAACGAGTAGTATGTTCAAGTAAGCGTCTCAGTAATTGACTGGACAGCTGGGGAAAGGCGTAGAGCCCTCCTACGTTCAGACTCCGGCTGTCTGACTAAGTGGCTGAGCCATATTTCCCCCCTTCTCTCGATAAGAGAAGATGCACAGGGCCCCGTTGCAAGCAAGAATTTCAAGTGGCATTTCATGTTGCTTGCAGCAGGTCACAACTGAAGGCAAAATAAATCAATACGTGCATCTATTAATGCTGTTGCTAAGAAACAGGGCGGACTTTAAATAATCTTATGTGTCTTAATGACAAGCGCTAACATGAACTTTCTTGGCTGGTACTTATTAGAAGCTAAGCTGCGTCGGAAAGAATCAAGGCACACGTGTTGTTGGAGATGTAACTGAGATATATCTCAAAAGATTTGGCAGGGTGTTGGCCACAGCCATGGATCAAGGAGTCATCAGTGTAACAACTGCCCTTCATCACGTTGGAGTTTGCCTAGCAAAGTAACCCCACTATCAGCTCCCAATACCCCCATTTGCTACAAATGGATACCAGTGTTGCCCCAGCTGCAGAGACATCACAAGAGGATATTGACCACAACGTAGATAAGGGATAGCCAAAGTGGTGCCCTCAAGATATCGTTGGACTACAACCTTCATTAGCCCCATCCAACATGGCCAATGATCAGGGATGGTGGGAATTGTAGCCCACAACATTGTGGAAATTCTGTGTTAAGAGATATGTCCTGATGATAAGAGCTGATTAACAGTGGAGCAGACTGCCTCAGGAGATGGTGGACTCTTCTTTACAGAAAGTGCTTAAGCAGAGACTGGGCAGTTGTCTATTAAGGATGTTGTAGTTGCATCCAATATTGCAGAACCAGCACTGAGCAGAGGGTTTTACTGGATGATGTCCCCTGACCTTTCTAACCCTAAGATGCTGTGATCTTCTACATGTACAAATGTCTTTACATCAAGTGAAACTTTGTGACTGAGTGGAAAAGTAGGTTGTTTAGTCGTTTAGTCATGTCCGACTCTTCGTGACCCCATGGACCAGAGCGCACCAGGCACTTCTGTCCTCCACTGCCTCCCGCAGTTTGATCAAACTCATGCTGGAAGCTTCAAGAACACCATCCAACCATCTCATCCTCTGTCGTCCCCTTCTCCTTGTGCCCTCCATCTTTCCCAACATCAGGGTCTTTTCCAGGGAGTCTTCTCTTCTCATGAGGTGGCCAAAGTATTGGAGCCTCAGCTTCACGATCTGTCCTTCCAGTGAGCACTCAGGGCTGATTTCCTTAAGAATGGATACGTTTGATCTTCTTGCAGTCCATGGGACTCTCAAGAGTCTCCTCCAGCACCATAATTCAAAAGCATCAATTCTTTGGCGGTCAGCCTTCTTTATGGTCCAGCTCTCACTTCCATACATCACTACTGGGAAAACCATAGCTTTTACTATACGGACCTTTGTTGGCAAGGTGATGTCTCTACTTTTTAAGATGCTGTCTAGGTTTGTCATTGCTTTTCTCCCAGGAAAAGTAGGTACCATTTCTTAATTTCTATTCTGTGGGTTTTGAAACAGAGTTTTTCTTGTGGAAAGTCAGAATTTGGGCGTCACCATTTCCTTTCCTTTAATTTTTACAGATCATTACCCTCTCTCATTCACAGTTTGGGTTCGTTTTCTTTTCTTTTGACATAGTTTTTAATCCTGTACTTTAAAAGCATGCCTAAGTGCTCTGCTGCATTTTGGCTGAAACCCCGTTCTACTTTGCTTTTTGATGCGATTAAATCAAATGAAATTACTTGCAAGTTTGTTCACTTCTTGGCAACAAAGATTCAAAGTGCTGTTTTTATATCACATCATATATAAGGATTTAGCTGCTGTAGAAATACTTTAGCTGTAGAAATACTTTGCCTCTTGAAAACTTTCCAGTGATATCATTGTCTTGCAAAAGATATACATCTAAGTGTTTTTTTAAAAGTGGTAAGCCTTCTTCCTTTGTATAGAGATGGATAGATACAGCTATATGATACTAATTAAAATCTGTTACTGTATAGCTGCTGCTTTTTAATAACTTTCCATCATTGCTGCACTCTCAAAGCTGTTTTAATAACCTGCTTTAATGTCATACTAGTTATGTAAATTTTCCCCACCCCCTCATTTCCTAAACCCATCGTATAGTTGACACTGTTTCTACCCACACAGGTACCCAAATCCAATGGTGTCTGTTAACTTATGATGTCTGCTCTGTGGAGTGGATGGTAGTCTTAAGGAAGGCACAGAAAGTCTCAGGCTCAAGATCCACACCATCTCCCCTCACACCTCTTACCAAGCCCGCTTCGCACCTCATTGAGTGCTGGTGCCTGGCTGGAGAATGTATTTGAACTCTGCTAATGACCCTTTCATATCTGGATGGAGGGACAGAGAAGTGGGTGTGCTAGTGTAAACTACCCTACTGCCCCAAGGTAGAATATATTGCTCCACCCACTTTTGCCTATGGCCCCGCCTGCTATGGACATGTGGAAAAATGGCCTCCAGGCTGAGAAATATCCCTCACTCCTGCCTTAGGTTGGCTCCTGTCTACTAGCTGCCATTCCCATTGACCTAGGCTGCCATGTGGCACATGCAAGGAAAATGGAAAGAAATATTCAAGGGTTAAAGTTAAAATTAAGCTACAGAAAAGAGGAAATTAGGCTTCCAAAGCAGGATTCAAGACAGACCAACAATGAGGTATCCTGTTTCCCCCACCTTTCGGAATCTTGTAATCGGAGCAATATTGCTTCTAAATGTCAGGCGGCATTTGTAGTTGTTCTGCTTTAATAGCCTGTCCATTGTGACTTGCCCAGCCCTCTCTGAAAGCCATTTAAGCTATCATGACGTTCTGAGGCAATTAATACCATGCATTCATTACACCTTGAGTGAGGTGTTTCCTTGACCATTTGGCTTGATTCTACTGCTGCCAACCACTTTCACGCAGTCTAGAATTTTCATTTCACTTCATTTCATGTTCAGATATTTGCATTTTATTTCCCTCCATGAACCCCCCCCCCCGTTGCTTACTCTCCTCTCCCTTAAACTATAGCCCAGTTGTGCTGTTCAGATTGCATGTGCAAACAGGCATGTGGGAAGGTGCCATGAGTCTAGCCCCTTGGTGATGTGGTGTGACCCGTGCCCAATTGTATAAGCACCTTAAAGGTAAAGGGACCCCTGACTCCAGTTGCGGACGACTCTGGGATTGCGGCGCTCATCTCGCTTTACTGACCGAGGGAGCAGGCGTACATGACTAAGCCGCTTCTGGCGAACCAGAGCGGCGCACGGAAACGCCATTTACCTTCCCGTCAGAGTGGTACCTATTTATCTACTTGCACTTTGACGTGCTTTCGAACTGCTAGGTTGGCAGGAGCAGGGACCGAGCAACGGGCGCTTACTCTGTCACCGGGATTCGAACTGCCGACCTTCTGATTGGCAAGTCCTAGGCTCTGTGGTTTAACCCACAGCACCACCCGCATCCCTTAGAAGCACCTTAGTAAAAGCATAAACAAAGCAGACTCCTTAATTTAAAAATGTGCTCTGTGTATCATTATTATATTAGGCAGAGTCAAGCATCGTTAAAAGAACCAGCTTGGGAGCAGTGGAGTCTCCTGATCACAATCTAGTAATGAGAACATGAAGCGCCTTCGCTAGAAAAAAAAAAAAATCGCCCCTCCCCACCTGCATTGTTCTGCTAACAATGCCCTGCTCTCTTTAATTGTTCATCGAGGTAATTAACTGGGCAACCTGAAATTGAACTCTTGCCAAGTGTGACAAAGGAAGATGAAGAGATGGCTGGTTACATTAAGGATATAAATTGCTTTCATTTCCCTCTCGGTGCTATCTTCCGTCCTCTCCACCTGTGTACATTTTTAACCTCAACTTATGAACACACAGAGCCTGCACTTATAATCTGAGGGCTTGTGGTAAATTTAGCTCCCTTCATCCTTTTATTGGGAGGTGTTGACAGAGACGAACTATTCCCTGACATGCTGCATCCCTTTTCTAGTCTATCCTAATTTGCTGCAATCGCCCTGTCAGTGCTGGTATCAGGGTCTGAATAAAGTCAGCGGACACTGTCACACCCATTTCTTCCTTCTGGAGTGGTGACTGAATGGGGACCTTAGGAACGATGTCTGCCGCACAATTTTCCTGGCCACAATATTCCAGGGCTTAAAGAAAATCTCACCAGGAGGAGAGATTTTCTTTTGAAGTGCTCTGGGGTGGACAAAAAGCCAAATGGGGACTGATTGAAACAAAGGACATCAGTGGTCTAGACTCCTCAGCAATGGGAATTTGCCCAAAGCCAGCTGTTGAATCAACCTTTGTGAATATATTGGCTCCTGACAACTAAGCCAATGTCTTAGCCGCCTGAAGTGGATGTGTTTCCGTGCATATATGTTTCTTAAGTTGTTAGGTCAACACAAATAGAATTTTCCCCCTTTGGGCTTTGGCACAATGACTATTCCTGCATGCCATTTAGTAGGCTCCTCAATTTCCTCTTTCACCTTAGCTTGCAAAGGGATTGGACTCAGTGCAATGCTGTCAAGGCAAAGCAAGTAGCTGAAGGCACCAACTTTATTTTATAGTCACCTGATATTTGACCCAAACCTGTAAACATCTTTGGATATATTTCCGGATTAGTGTGTGTCTGTAGTGTCAAGTTTCTGCAGAAGCTGTAGCTGCTGTACTGTGCCTAACAAGGGCACGTTGAGGTCTTCTACTACATACTTTGCCCCCAATTTTCAATGTGGCATTACTAGGTCCTTAGAGAACTCTCCATGCTGGTTTGCAAGAGTCCATCCTGATGTGGGCCATAGTTTTCCATGGGAATAATTCATCTCGGTCAACAAGGATGGGCCTACAGGGTGAAAAGTACTTAGGATGGGATATGTTATTGGCCAGACAGGAATGGTCTTCACATAATGGCCTGTTTGCTCATAAAAGGACAGCAACAGTGTAAGGCTGGGGTGCAACGGTCCTTTTTATATCCAAGATTTAGCAAGCAAATACAAAGATTTGTTCAACGCTGCATAGAATGCATCAAAACAGAGAAGCAGGCCCCTGAGGCTTCAATGCCTACAAAACATGCTAACCTTGGCAACAAGTAGCAATGGATCTGTTTGTTTGGAAAGGAAGTATATATGTTGTAGTCACTGATTATTTCTCCAAATATATTGACCTAGACTACTCATTCAGCCTTTGTCATATCAGGGCATGCAAAAAAAAGCTATATTTTGCAGACACAGAGTTCCTTTTCCCCCCAAAATTTTTAATTGATTTTCAGCATTTGGAACATCACATAAACACATAAAAACATAAAAACACTCAACAAAGAAAACACAACTAATAACTAAACACATACAAAACGATTATTTCTTCTAATACCCAACTTCTTCACATTAATAGGTGACTTCCTCAGATCCCCTCTAACTGACTTTCATTATATCACTTTTATAACAGTTCTCCAAATTCATATTTCTAATAATAATAACAACTCCTTTCATTTACAAACCTCTTCTCCTACTATTATTCTGATCCATAATACTTACTAATACTTATTCTTATTCTACCCCTAAGCCTATTTGATACTTCCAAGGTGCAGACACAGAGTTCCTGAGACCCTCATCTATGATAACAGACTTCAGTACAGCTCAGACAGGTTTGTGTACAAGTATGATTTTGAACACCGCACTAGCAGTCCACATTATCCTCAAATGCAGGTCTTTCTTTCAAATAACAGAAGGCATCCATCACATCCAGAAAATTATTGGAGCAGAAAAACCTCCCAAGCAACACATTTCCCCTCCACACTGAATATGTTAAAGACTTATTCACACATTTTGTTTTTAGAAGATATACCTAAGTTTTTTTTAAAAAAATGTACAAATATAAAGTATAGGAGCGACCAACATCTTTGCAAGCATATGTGTCATGTAAGAGGACTCTTCAAAGAGCATTCCTGAGCTATTGTGTATACAACCTGCAACAAAACATGCCACCTTCAGTCTGAAAAATAAAATGAACAAGCATCTAGCACCATCCTATTTCCACAAGGCCCTGGGATGACTAACAGAAGACAAGAAGGAAAATGCATGGTTTGTATAGCATTCCCCCCTCCTTAAAATATTACTCAACTCTGAATTTATGACCATGTTGGGCCCTTTACTTCCTAAGGAAAACATGATCTAAAGAGTCGCTATTTTTGTTCTTCTAGTAGCTCAATGGCTTGGCTAATAAAAACTCCGACTTTCTAAAGAATCTCCTATTATTGTTAATATTCTTTCCAGCTCTTTGTCTTAAAAAGAGATGTGGTAGCAAACTATAAAAAGACAAATCAATATTGACAGGAGAGCTCAGAGTCCAACGGCTTCTTTTGCACTGAGTGCTCAATACCGCTTGATTTTGTTGTTGTTCCACTTCCTCCCCCTTCAGCTAGCAGATGAATTACTCATCAACTCCTTCCAAAGAGCATTTGAAGTCTGCCATGACCCATTATAATGGTTCCTGTGAACAGGACTTCTTTCCGCTGCCCCCCTCTACTGCTGATCTCTTCTCTCCCTTTTTTTGGTAGCGCTGCACTTCGGTGGCCTCCAAGTCACCTCAAGTTGACTAAAGGGTGTTATCACCAAACTGACATGACCCTTTTGGTCATCTGTCATGGGAACGATCAGCACTTTTCACATTGTTCCTGTGTGTGTTTGAGAGAGAGGGAACATCGGTAAGAGGAAATGCTGACATGACTCAAAACCAGGTTTTTAATGAGGAAGAGGCAGCAAGTGTTTCGTTGAGGCCTGAGGTTTGGATGCTTTTTAAGCAAAGGAGCTAAATGTTACAGAAGAAATATGTTGTGACATCAAACAAAATATAGATTTCGGGGGAGCAAGTGCCTAACACAATGCAGATGGCCATTCACTGGCTTTGCGGTGCAATTCTAGATGGGTTGCTCAGTTGAGAATGTCTCTGGGCTTTCTCGTTTATATACGGAATTAATTTTTCACCATAGGGAATACAAAACAGCAATGGTGTGAAAACATAACATGGTCAATGGAAAAGGCATGTCCTGAAATGTCAGATAGAGAGGAGAAACAATGCAGAGGTTGTCTGCCGGCAGTAGAACAAGTTTCCTAGTGAGCAAACCTAGTTAGGAGGATTTCTTCCTGGAAGTCAGGAACATTATGGTTCTCTGTGTGTGGTTTGGGAGCTGCACAGCCAGGGAAAAAACAATGCTGTTCAGGGTTGTAAAGACTGCAGAGAGAATAATTGGGTGCACTCTTCCCGCCTTAGATCAAATCTATGCTGCCAGGTGCCATAAGAAAGCTGCAGAGAGCGCAGGATAGTACACACCCCGGAAATGATCTCTTTCAGTTTCTGCCTTCTGGAAGAAGGTACAGGGTTATAAAGACCAGGACTAGCCACCTGAGTGTAATGGTTATAGGGGTTGCTCGTGCGTAAGTTGCTGCCACTCCTGGCTAGGTTGCCTGGTTAAACCTTTTCTGTCTGGACAGCCCTTCACTTCGTGGCTGTTTCAGTCACTAGCAGAATCCATCAGTGGGCGTTTCTTGAACTTCTTCCAGCAAAGAAGTTCTTTGACGCCAAGTCTCCGCCTACTCTCCCTGCGCGGAAGTCTTCTGCGCAGGGTGGGTGTGGGCAGCGGAGGACCCATGCTCTCCCCGCTGGTCTCCGGCGAGGAGTCCTGGAGCCCCCTCGCCGATTCCCCCATCTGCCCCCCTTCACCCCTGGTGTTACGCTGATTTCCTTCCCCAGCAGATGGGCTGCCTCTCTCCCTGCTGGGCCCCTCTCCAGCATCGCTCTGGAGCCTTGCCTCCGCCTCTGGCTCCGATGGCAGTTCCCTGACACTGAGAAACAGTTTCTACACAAATGCAATTCTGGTTCTAAATGCAGCATAAGGAGTCTCTATAGTATATTGTATTTTAAAATGGGGTTTCAGAGTTTTTAGGGGTTTTTGAATGTCTTATGTAGATTTTCAATTTCATTGTTCTGTATGGGACAATGACAATAAAGATATCGTATATCGTATATCATTGCCTGATCCATTCTGTCACTATTAGGGGAAGGGCTGTAGCTTAGTGATACAGCATCTGCCTTGCACATAGAATGCCCCAGGTCCAATCCCCAATGGAATCTCTAGGTAGGACTGGGATAGACTCCCGGTCTGAAACCCTGGAGTGTCAACACAGACACTACTGAGCTAGACTGACCCAGCAGTCTGGCTCAGCATGAGTCAACTTCCTTTGCTCCTGTGCAAATAGATCTCTTTCCCTGTTTGCATCTGTTTTGTTTCATCACTTGTTTGCCACACTGGACTCCTTTGAGATGTAATTCATTAATTCGTTTATTTTAATGAACAGCTTTCCTTAGCTGATGTGCCTGATCTCCTTTCAGTTCCTGCTTTGGCCAGATCTGAGTAGAAGTTCCTTGCCTGACGTCCCTTAGGTCACCAGTTCATAACCCATGACATGGCAGGTTCAAGCCTTCTGACACTGGTGGAAAGCTATAGCTCTCGTGTTAAACACAGCTGGGAAGCAACCTGCAAATGCAGCAGATCAGCTTTCCCCTCTGCGACATGGGTCTGCTCTCCTTGGGTGGCTCTGCTCAACGGTTGAGCAACCCAAGCAGTACAGCTGTATACAGAGAGCAATTTGAAGATGTCTGAACTGGCCCTTAGTGAACCCCGATCCATTTTGCATCACTAACCCCAACATTGTTTTTCAGTCACATGGGAAATTGGTGACACTGTGCACTTTGCTCATTGCTCTTCAATGGGAAACTGTGAAGTACCATGGTAAAGAAAGCTTCCTGGTGAACCACAGGTGACACTTGCAGGAAGACCACTGCCCCGTGTGGTAGGAGAGAAAACTGCAGCCCCCCAGTGACAAACCTTCCAGGCTCTAGACAGGTTCCACCCACCAAGCCAGCCATTGGCTCCTCCTGAGCATGGAGGAGTATAGGAGGGTGCCCTGTCTGAGTGGGGCCTCACTTGAGCAATGACAAAAGCCTTCCTGAAGCCTGATATGTCCTGTGGTGTTGTTCTTCAGTTCTGCTTCCCAGTTTGTCCATGGATCCTGACCCATTGTTGGTCCTGATATGAACATTTGTCCTTTCTGGCTCCTGACGTTCTGCAGATTACTACCCACAGCCCTTCCCCGACAGACATTCATGATCTACAGGGGAAAAAAATCAGAGTCATCAATAATGATCCCATCTGTGTGTTGAAGTCTCAACCAATAACCCTGGAGCTTGGCATTAATGATTAACACATTCTGTGTTTATGGTCTTCTTAAGCTGGCAAGCCTACTCTTCCCTCCTCACAGGAGCAGCTTCTAATACTTACATAGGAGCAATATTAAATATCAACACCTCCTCATTGTCACTATATTTATTAGGCAGGTAAAATTTATTAGCCTGTTGTGGGAGGCTTCAGACTTTTAATTAGTCTACAATGAAACTACAAAGGTGGGACAGCAAGGTGGGTTCTTCTTTTCTTTTGAATAGTGTTTTGGTTGCAGTTTCTCATATATTTTGTGCATCAGTCACCAGCCCCCAATCACCAAATGCTCATAAACACAAACAATATTTTGTTCCGCTTCCAACATATATATCACAACCAACAACTTCGCAGTGGCAATATTTCTTTTGTCTGTTTGTTTACATATTTATAGGCTTCCTTGCCTGTCCTTCACTATATGCTATTATAAAGAATGGGCTGCAGCAAGATGGTAATACAATAATACCATATTAAAAGCATTTGCATGAGAAG
>NW_028149387.1:0-49677 GCF_964270895.1 Podarcis filfolensis
AGAGGAAATGAAATCAGCCCTCGACAACTTAACCTGTGAAAAAAAAAATTTCTAAGCCCCGGGGTCACAACTTCTGCAAAAATCTGAAATTCTCCAATTCACTCAAAAATGGTGCCAAACTGTTGCAAATTCTCCCCTGAAAGGTTTGGCGGTGGAAACAGAAGCCTTGTTATCAAAGGAAATGAAATCAGCCCTCGACAACTTAATCTGTGAAAAGAATAATTTCTAAGCCCCGGGGTCACAACTTCTGCAAAAATCTGAAATTCTCCAATTCTCTCAAAAATGGTGCCAAACTGTTGCAAATTCTCCCCTGAATGGTTTGGTGGTGGAAACAGAAGCATTTTTATCATAGGAAATGAAATCAGCCCTCGACAACTTAAGCTGTGAAAAAAAATTTCTAAGCCCCGGGGTCACAACTTCTGCAAAAAATCTGAAATTCTCCAATTCTCTCAAAATGGTGCCAAACTGCTGCAAATTCTCCCCTGAAAGGTTTGGCGGTGGAAACAGAAGCCTTTTTATCATAGGAAATGAAATCAGCCCTCGACAACTTAAGCTGTGAAAAAAAAAATTTCTAAGCCCCGGGGTCACAACTTCTGCAAAAATCTGAAATTCTCCAATTCACTCAAAAATGGTGCCAAACTGTTGCAAATTCTCCCCTGAAAGGTTTGGAGGTGGAAACAGAAGCCTTGTTATCAAAGGAAATGAAATCAGCCCTCGACAACTTAATCTGTGAAAAGAAAAATTTCTAAGCCCCGGGTCACAATTTCAGCAAAAATCTGAAATTCTCCAATTCTCTCAAAAATGGTGCCAAACTGTTGCAAATTCTCCCCTGAATGGTTTGGTGGTGGAAACAGAAGCATTTTTATCATAGGAAATGAAATCAGCCCTCGACAACTTAAGCTGTGAAAAAAAAATTTTCTAAGCCCCGGGGTCACAACTTCTGCAAAAAATCTGAAATTCTCCAATTCTCTCAAAATGGTGCCAAACTGCTGCAAATTCTCCCCTGAAAGGTTTGGCGGTGGAAACAGAAGCCTTTTTATCATAGGAAATGAAATCAGCCCTCGACAACTTAAGCTGTGAAAAAAAAAATTTCTAAGCCCCGGGGTCACAACTTCTGCAAAAATCTGAAATTCTCCAATTCACTCAAAAATGGTGCCAAACTGTTGCAAATTCTCCCCTGAAAGGTTTGGCGGTGGAAACAGAAGCCTTGTTATCAAAGGAAATGAAATCAGCCCTCGACAACTTAATCTGTGAAAAGAATAATTTCTAAGCCCCGGGGTCACAACTTCTGCAAAAATCTGAAATTCTCCAATTCTCTCAAAAATGGTGCCAAACTGTTGCAAATTCTCCCCTGAATGGTTTGGTGGTGGAAACAGAAGCATTTTTATCATAGGATATGAAATCAGCCCTCGACAACTTAAGCTGTGAAAAAAAAATTTCTAAGCCCCGGGGTCACAACTTCTGCAAAAAATCTGAAATTCTCCAATTCTCTCAAAATGGTGCCAAACTGCTGCAAATTCTCCCCTGAAAGGTTTGGCGGTGGAAACAGAAGCCTTTTTATCATAGGAAATGAAATCAGCCCTCGACAACTTAAGCTGTGAAAAAAAAATTTCTAAGCCCCGTGGTCACAATTTCAGTTAAAATCTGAAATTCTCCAATTCTCTCAAAAATGGTGCCAAACTGTTGCAAATTCTCCCCTGAAAGGTTTGGCGGAGGAAACAGAAGCCTTTTCATAATAGGAAAAGTAATCAGCCCTCGAAGACAAAACCTGTGGAAAAAAATTTTTCTAAGCTCCGGGGTCACAATTTCAGCAAAAATCTGAAATTCTCCAATTCTTTCAAGAATGGTGCCAAACTGTTGCAAATTCTCCCCTGAAAGGTTTGGCGGTGGAAACAGAAGCCTTTTCATAATAGAAAATGAAATCAGCCCGCGAAGACAAAACCTGTGGGGGAAAAAATTTCTAAGCCCCGGGGTCACAATTTCAGCAAAAAATCTGAAATTCTCCAATTCTCTCAAAAATGGTGCCAAACTGTTGCAAATTCTCCCCTGAAAGGTTTGGCGGTGGAAACAGAAGCCTTTTTATCATAGGAAATGAAATCAGCCCTCGACAAGTTAAGATGTGAAAAAAATTTTTCGAAGCCCCGGGGTCACAATTTCAGCAAAAATCTGAAATTCTCCAATTCTCTAAAAAATGGTGCCAAACTGTGGCAAATTCTCCCCTGAAAGGTTTGGAGGTGGAAACAGAAGCCTTGTTATCATAGGAAATGAAATCAGCCCTTGAAGAAAAAACCTGTGAAAAAAAATTTTTCCAATCCCCGGGGTCACAATTTCAGCAAAAATCTGAAATTCTCCAATTCTCTCAAAAATGGTGCCAAACTGTGGCAAATTCTCCCCTGAAAGGTTCGGCGGTGGAAACAGAAGCCTTTTTATCAGAGGAAATGAAATCAGCCCTCGACAACTTAACCTGTGAAAAAAAAAATTTCTAAGCCCCGGGGTCACAATTTCAGCAAAAATCTGAAATTTTCCAATTCACTCAAAAATGGTGCCAAACTGCTGCAAATTCTCCCCTGAATGGTTTGGTGCTGGAAACAGAAGCCTTTTTATCTTAGGAAATGAAATCAGCCCTCGAAGTCAAAGCCTGTGAAAAAAATTTCCTAACCCCGGGGTCACAATTTCAGCAAAATTCTGAAATTCTCCAATTCTCTCAAAAATGGTGCCAAACTGTTGCAAATTCTCCCCTGAAAGGTTTGGAGGTGGAAACAGAAGCCTTTTCATAATAGTAAATGAAATCAGCCTTCGAAGACAAAACTTGTGGAAAAAAATTTCTAAGCCCCGTGGTCACAATTTCAGCAAAAATCTGAAATTCTCCAATTCTCTCAAAAATGGTGCCAAACTGTTGCAAATTCTCCCCTGAAAGGTTTGGCGGTGGAAACAGAAGCCTTTTCATAATAGGAAATGAAATCAGCCCTCGAAGACAAAACCTGTGGAAAAAAATTTTCTAAGCCCCGGGGTCACAATTTCAGGAAAAATCTGAAATTCTCCAATTCTCTCAAGAATGGTGCCAAACTGTTGCAAATTCTCCCCTGAAAGGTTTGGCGGTGGAAACAGAAGCCTTGTTATCATAGGAAATGAAATCAGCCCTTGAAGACAAAACCTGTGAAAAAAAATTTTCCAAGCCCCGGGGTCACAATTTCAGCAAAAATCTGAAATTCTCCAATTCTCTCCAAAATGGTGCCAAACTGTTGCAAATTCTCCCCTGAAAGGTTTGGCGGTGGAAACAGAAGCCTTTTTATCATAGGAAATGAAATCAGCCCTCGACAACTTAAGCTGTGAAAAAAAAATTTCTAAGCCCCGTGGTCACAATTTCAGTTAAAATCTGAAATTCTACAATTCTCTCAAAAATGGTGCCAAACTGTTCCAAATTCTCCCCTGAAAGGTTTGGCGGAGGAAACAGAAGCCTTTTCATAATAGGAAAAGTAATCAGCCCTCGAAGACAAAACCTGTGGAAAATTTTTTTTCTAAGCTCCGGGGTCACAATTTCAGCAAAAATCTGAAATTCTCCAATTCTCTCAAAAATGGTGCCAAACTGTTGCAAATTCTCCCCTGAAAGGTTTGGCGGTGGAAACAGAAGCCTTTTCATAATAGAAAATGAAATCAGCCCTCGAAGACAAAGCCTGTGAAAAATTTATTTTCCAAGCCCCGGGGTCACAATTTCAGCAAAAATTCTGAAATTCTCCAATTCTCTCAAAAATGGTGCCAAACTGTTGCAAATTCTCCCCTGAAAGGTTTGGAGGTGGAAACAGAAGGCTTTTCATAATAGAAAATGAAATCAGCCCGCGAAGACAAAACCTGTGGGGGAAAAAATTTCTAAGCCCCGGGGTCACAATTTCAGCAAAAATCTGAAATTCTCCAATTCTCTCAAAAATGGTACCAAACTGTTGCAAATTCTCCCCTGAAAGGTTTCGCGGTGGAAACAGAAGCCTTGTTATCAAAGGAAATGAAATCAGCCCTCGACAACTTAATCTGTGAAAAGAATAATTTCTAAGCCCCGGGGTCACAATTTCAGCAAAAATCTGAAATTCTCCAATTCTCTCAAAAATAGTGCCAAACTGTTGCAAATTCTCCCCTGAAAGGTTTGGCGGTGGAAACAGAAGCCTTTTTATCAAAGGAAATGAAATCAGCCCTCGACAACTTAAGCTGTGAAAAAAAAATTTCTAAGCCCCGTGGTCACAATTTCAGTTAAAATCTGAAATTCTCCAATTCTCTCAAAAATGGTGCCAAACTGTTGCAAATTCTCCCCTGAATGGTTTGGTGCTGGAAACAGAAGCCTTTTTATCTTAGGAAATGAAATCAGCCCTCGAAGTCAAAGCCTGTGAAAAAAATTTCCTAACCTCGGGGTCACAATTTCAGCAAAATTCTGAAATTCTCCAATTCTCTCAAAAATGGTGCCAAACTGTTGCAAATTCTCCCCTGAAAGTTTGGCGGTGGAAACAGAAGCCTTTTTATCATAGGAAATGAAATCAGCCCTCGAAGAGAAAACCTGTGGAAAAAAAATTTTCTAAGCCCCGGGGTCACAATTTCAGCAAAAATCTGAAATTCTCCAATTCTCTCAAAAATGGTGCCAAACTGTTGCAAATTCTCCCCTGAAAGGTTTG
The DNA here is from genome assembly GCF_964270895.1 of Podarcis filfolensis. Lineage (NCBI taxonomy): Eukaryota > Metazoa > Chordata > Lepidosauria > Squamata > Lacertidae > Podarcis > Podarcis filfolensis. The sequence continues at coordinate 4,656 of NW_028149387.1, forward strand.
GCGGTGGAAACAGAAGCCTTTTCATAACAGGAAATGAAATCAGCCCTCGAAGACAAAACCTGTGAGGAAAAAAATTTCTAAGCCCCGGGGTCACAATTTCAGCAAAAATCTGAAATTCTCCAATTTTCTCAAGAATGGTGCCAAACTGTTGCAAATTCTCACCTGAAAGGTTTGGCGGTGGAAACAGAAGCCTTTTTATCATAGGAAATGAAATCAGCCCTTGAAGACAAAACCTGTGAAAAAAATTTTTTCCAAGCCCCGGGGTCACAATTTCAGCAAAAATCTGAAATTCTCCAATTCTCTCAAAAATGGTGCCAAACTGTTGCAAATTCTCCCCTGAAAGGTTTGGAGGTGGAAACAGAAGCCTTTTCATAATAGGAAATGAAATCAGCCCTCGAAGACAAAACCTGTGGAAAAAGAATTTTCTAAGCCCCGCGGTCACAATTTCAGCAAAAATCTGAAATTCTCCAATTCTCTCAAGAATGGTGCCAAACTGTTGCAAATTCTCACCTGAAAGGTTTGGCGGTGGAAACAGAAGCCTTTTTATCATAGGAAATGAAATCAGCCCTCGAAGAGAAAACCTGTGAGGAAAAAAATTTTTTCCAAGCCCCGGGGTCACAATTTCAGCAAAAATCTGAAATTCTCCAATTCTCTCAAAAATGGTGCCAAACTGTTGCAAATTCTCCCCTGAAAGGTTTGGCGGTGGAAACAGAAGCCTTTTCATAATAGGAAATGAAATCAGCCCTCGAAGACAAAACCTGTGAGGAAAAAAATTTCTAAGCCCCGGGGTCACAATTTCAGCAAAAATCTGAAATTCTCCAATTCTCTCCAAAATGGTGCCAAACTGTTGCAAATTCTCCCCTGAAAGGTTTGGCGGTGGAAACAGAAGCCTTTTTATCAGAGGAAATGAAATCAGCCCTCGACAACTTAACCTGTGAAAAAAAAAATTTCTAAGCCCCGGGGTCACAATTTCAGCAAAAATCTGAAATTCTCCAATTCACTCAAAAATGGTGCCAAACTGTTGCAAATTCTCCCCTGAAAGGTTTGGCGGTGGAAACAGAAGCCTTGTTATCAAAGGAAATGAAATCAGCCCTCGACAACTTAATCTGTGAAAAGAATAATTTCTAAGCCCCGGGGTCACAATTTCAGCAAAAATCTGAAATTCTCCAATTCTCTCAAAAATAGTGCCAAACTGTTGCAAATTCTCCCCTGAAAGGTTTGGCGGTGGAAACAGAAGCCTTTTTATCAAAGGAAATGAAATCAGCCCTCGACAACTTAAGCTGTGAAAAAAAAATTTCTAAGCCCCGTGGTCACAATTTCAGTTAAAATCTGAAATTCTCCAATTCTCTCAAAAATGGTGCCAAACTGTTGCAAATTCTCCCCTGAAAGGTTTGGCGGAGGAAACAGAAGCCTTTTCATAATAGGAAAAGTAATCAGCCCTCGAAGACAAAACGTGTGGAAAAATTTTTTTCTAAGCTCCGGGGTCACAATTTCAGCAAAAATCTGAAATTCTCCAATTCTCTCAAAAATGGTGCCAAACTGTTGCAAATTCTCCCCTGAAAGGTTTGGAGGTGGAAACAGAAGCCTTTTCATAATAGGAAATGAAATCAGCCCTCGAAGACAAAACCTGTGGAAAAAGAATTTTCTAAGCCCCGGGGTCACAATTTCAGGAAAAATCTGAAATTCTCCAATTCTCTCAAGAATGGTGCCAAACTGTTGCAAATTCTCCCCTGAAAGGTTTGGCGGTGGAAACAGAAGCCTTTTTATCAAAGGAAATGAAATCAGCCCTCGAAGAGAAAACCTGTGGGGGAAAAAATTTTGCTAAGCCCCGGGGTCACAATTTCAGCAAAAATCTGAAATTCTCCAATTCTCTCAAAAATGGTGCCAAACTGTTGCAAATTCTCCCCTGAAAGGTTTGGCGGTGGAAACAGAAGCCTTTTCATAATAGGAAAAGTAATCAGCCCTCGAAGACAAAACCTGTGGAAAAATTTTTTTCTAAGCTCCGGGGTCACAATTTCAGCAAAAATCTGAAATTCTCCAATTCTCTCAAAAATGGTGCCAAACTGTTGCAAATTCTCCCCTGAAAGGTTTGGCGGTGGAAACAGAAACCTTTTTATCATAGGAAATGAAATCAGCCCTTGAAGACAAAACCTGTGAAAAAAAAATTTCTAAGCCCCGGGGTCACAATTTCAGCAAAAATCTGAAATTCTCCAATTCTCTCAAAAATGGTGCCAAACTGTTGCAAATTCTCCCCTGAAAGGTTTGGCGGTGGAAACAGAAGCCTTTTCATAATAGAAAATGAAATCAGCCCTCGAAGACAAAGCCTGTGAAAAATTTATTTTCCAAGCCCCGGGGTCACAATTTCAGCAAAAATTCTGAAATTCTCCAATTCTCTCAAAATGGTGCCAAACTGCTGCAAATTCTCCCCTGAAAGGTTTCGCGGTGGAAACAGAAGCCTTTTATCAGAGGAAATGAAATCAGCCCTCGACAACTTAACCTGTGAAAAAAAAAATTTCTAAGCCCCGGGGTCACAATTTCAGCAAAAATCTGAAATTCTCCAATTCTCTCAAAAATGGTGCCAAACTGTTGCAAATTCTCCCCTGAAAGGTTTGGCGGTGGAAACAGAAGCCTTGTTATCAAAGGAAATGAAATCAGCCCTCGACAACTTAATCTGTGAAAAGAAAAATTTCTAAGCCCCGGGGTCACAATTTCAGCAAAATTCTGAAATTCTCCAATTCTCTCAAAAATGGTGCCAAACTGTTGCAAATTCTCCCCTGAAAGGTTTGGAGGTGGAAACAGAAGCCTTTTTATCATAGGAAATGAAATCAGCCCTCGACAACTTAAGCTGTGAAAAAAAAATTTCTAAGCCCCGTGGTCACAATTTCAGTTAAAATCTGAAATTCTCCAATTCTCTCAAAAATGGTGCCAAACTGTTGCAAATTCTCCCCTGAAAGGTTTGGCGGTGGAAACAGAAGCCTTTTTATCAGAGGAAATGAAATCAGCCCTCGACAACTTAACCTGTGAAAAAAAAATTTCTAAGCCCCGGGGTCACAATTTCAGCAAAAATCTGAAATTTTCCAATTCACTCAAAAATGGTGCCAAACTGCTGCAAATTCTCCCCTGAATGGTTTGGTGCTGGAAACAGAAGCCTTTTTATCTTAGGAAATGAAATCAGCCCTCGAAGTCAAAGCCTGTGAAAAAAATTTCCTAACCCCGGGGTCACAATTTCAGCAAAATTCTGAAATTCTCCAATTCTCTAAAGAATGGTGCCAAACTGTTGCAAATTCTCACCTGAAAGGTTTGGCGGTGGAAACAGAAGCCTTTTTATCATAGGAAATGAAATCAGCCCTTGAAGACAAAACCTGTGAAAAAAAATTTTTTAAGCCACGGGCTCACAATTTCAGCAAAAATCTGAAATTCTCCAATTCTCTCAAAAATGGTGCCAAACTGTTGAAAATTCTCCCCTGAAAGGTTTGGCGGTGGAAACAGAAGCCTTGTTATCATAGGAAATGAAATCAGCCCTTGAAGACAAAACCTGTGAAAAAAAATTTTTCCAAGCCCCGGGGTCACAATTTCAGCAAAAATCTGAAATTCTCCAATTCTCTCAAAAATGGTGCCAAACTGTTGCAAATTCTCCCCTGAAAGGTTTGGAGGTGGAAACAGAAGCCTTTTCATAATAGTAAATGAAATCAGCCTTCGAAGACAAAACTTGTGGAAAAAAATTTCTAAGCCCCGTGGTCACAATTTCAGCGAAAATCTGAAATTCTCCAATTCTCTCAAAAATGGTGCCAAACTGTTGCAAATTCTCCCCTGAAAGGTTTGGCGGTGGAAACAGAAGCCTTTTCTTAATAGGAAATGAAATCAGCCCTCGAATACAAAACCTGTGGAAAAAAAAATTTCTAAGCCCCGGGGTCACAATTTCAGCAAAATTCTGAAATTCTCCAATTCTCTCAAAAATGGTGCCAAACTGTTGCAAATTCTCCCCTGAAAGGTTTGGCGGTGGAAACAGAAGCCTTTTTATCATAGGAAATGAAATCAGCCCTCGACAACTTAAGCTGTGAAAAAAAAATTTCTAAGCCCCGTGGTCACAATTTCAGTTAAAATCTGAAATTCTCCAATTCTCTCAAAAATGGTGCCAAACTGTTGCAAATTCTCCCCTGAAAGGTTTGGCGGTGGAAACAGAAGCCTTTTTATCAGAGGAAATGAAATCAGCCCTCGACAACTTAACCTGTGAAAAAAAAATTTCTAAGGCCCGGGGTCACAATTTCAGCAAAAATCTGAAATTTTCCAATTCACTCAAAAATGGTGCCAAACTGCTGCAAATTCTCCCCTGAATGGTTTGGTGCTGGAAACAGAAGCCTTTTTATCTTAGGAAATGAAAACAGCCCTCGAAGTCAAAGCCTGTGAAAAAAATTTCCTAACCCCGGGGTCACAATTTCACCAAAATTCTGAAATTCTCCAATTCTCTCAAGAATGGTGCCAAACTGTTGCAAATTCTCACCTGAAAGGTTTGGCGGTGGAAACAGAAGCCTTTTTATCATAGGAAATGAAATCAGCCCTTGAAGACAAAACCTGTGAAAAAAAATTTTTTAAGCCACGGGCTCACAATTTCAGCAAAAATCTGAAATTCTCCAATTCTCTCAAAAATGGTGCCAAACTGTTGAAAATTCTCCCCTGAAAGGTTTGGCGGTGGAAACAGAAGCCTTGTTATCATAGGAAATGAAATCAGCCCTTGAAGACAAAACCTGTGAAAAAAAATTTTTCCAAGCCCCGGGGTCACAATTTCAGCAAAAATCTGAAATTCTCCAATTCTCTCAAAAATGGTGCCAAACTGTTGCAAATTCTCCCCTGAAAGGTTTGGAGGTGGAAACAGAAGCCTTTTCATAATAGAAAATGAAATCAGCCTTCGAAGACAAAACTTGTGGAAAAAAATTTCTAAGCCCCGTGGTCACAATTTCAGCAAAAATCTGAAATTCTCCAATTCTCTCAAAAATGGTGCCAAACTGTTGCAAATTCTCCCCTGAAAGGTTTGGCGGTGGAAACAGAAGCCTTTTCTTAATAGGAAATGAAATCAGCCCTCGAAGACAAAACCTGTGGGAAAAAATTTTTCTAAGCCCCGGGGTCACAATTTCAGGAAAAATCTGAAATTCTCCAATTCTCTCAAGAATGGTGCCAAACTGTTGCAAATTCTCCCCTGAAAGGTTTCGCGGTGGAAACAGAAGCCTTGTTATCATAGGAAATGAAATCAGCCCTTGAAGACAAAACCTGTGAAAAAAAATTTCTAAGCCCCGGGGTCACAATTTCAGCAAAAATCTGAAATTTTCCAATTCACTCAAAAATGGTGCCAAACTGCTGCAAATTCTCCCCTGAATGGTTTGGTGCTGGAAACAGAAGCCTTTTTATCTTAGGAAATGAAATCAGCCCTCGAAGTCAAAGCCTGTGAAAAAAATTTCCTAACCCCGGGGTCACAATTTCAGCAAAATTCTGAAATTCTCCAATTCTCTCAAGAATGGTGCCAAACTGTTGCAAATTCTCCCCTGAAAGGTTTGGCGGTGGAAACAGAAGCCTTTTTATCATAGGAAATGAAATCAGCCCTCGACAACTTAAGCTGTGAAAAAAAAATTTCTAAGCCCCGTGGTCACAATTTCAGTTAAAATCTGAAATTCTCCAATTCTCTCCAAAATGGTGCCAAACTGTTGCAAATTCTCCCCTGAAAGGTTTGGCGGTGGAAACAGAAGCCTTTTTATCATAGGAAATGAAATCAGCCCTCGACAACTTAAGCTGTGAAAAAAAAATTTCTAAGCCCCGTGGTCACAATTTCAGTTAAAATCTGAAATTCTCCAATTCTCTCAAAAATGGTGCCAAACTGTTCCAAATTCTCCCCTGAAAGGTTTGGCGGAGGAAACAGAAGCCTTTTCATAATAGGAAAAGTAATCAGCCCTCGAAGACAAAACCTGTGGAAAAATTTTTTTCTAAGCTCCGGGGTCACAATTTCAGCAAAAATCTGAAATTCTCCAATTCTCACAAAAATGGTGCCAAACTGTTGCAAATTCTCCCCTGAAAGGTTTGGCGGTGGAAACAGAAGCCTTTTCATAATAGAAAATGAAATCAGCCCGCGAAGACAAAACCTGTGGGGGAAAAAATTTCTAAGCCCCGGGGTCACAATTTCAGCGAAAAATCTGAAATTCTCCAATTCTCTCAAAAATGGTGCCAAACTGTTGCAAATTCTCCCCTGAAAGGTTTGGCGGTGGAAACAGAAGCCTTTTTATCATAGGAAATGAAATCAGCCCTCGACAAGTTAAGATGTGAAAAAAATTTTTTCCAATCCCCGGGGTCACAATTTCAGCAAAAATCTGAAATTCTCCAATTCTCTCAAAAATGGTGCCAAACTGTTGCAAATTCTCCCCTGAAAGGTTTCGCGGTGGAAACAGAAGCCTTTTTATCAGAGGAAATGAAATCAGCCCTCGACAACTTAACCTGTGAAAAAAAAAAATTCTAAGCCCCGGGGTCACAATTTCAGCAAAAATCTGAAATTCTCCAATTCACTCAAAAATGGTGCCAAACTGTTGCAAATTCTCCCCTGAAAGGTTTGGCGGTGGAAACAGAAGCCTTGTTATCATAGGAAATGAAATCAGCCCTCGACAACTTAATCTGTGAAAAGAATAATTTCTAAGCCCCGGGGTCACAATTTCAGCAAAAATCTGAAATTCTCCAATTCTCTGAAAAATAGTGCCAAACTGTTGCAAATTCTCCCCTGAAAGGTTTGGCGGTGGAAACAGAAGCCTTTTTATCATAGGAAATGAAATCAGCCCTCGACAACTTAAGCTGCGAAAAAAAAATTTCTAAGCCCCGTGGTCACAATTTCAGTTAAAATCTGAAATTCTCCAATTCTCTCAAAAATGGTGCCAAACTGTTGCAAATTCTCCCCTGAAAGGTTTGGCGGAGGAAACAAAAGCCTTTTCATAATAGGAAAAGTAATCAGCCCTCGAAGACAAAACGTGTGGAAAATTTTTTTTCTAAGCTCCGGGGTCACAATTTCAGCAAAAATCTGAAATTCTCCAATTCTCTCAAAAATGGTGCCAAACTGTTGCAAATTCTCCCCTGAAAGGTTTGGCGGTGGAAACAGAAGCCTTTTTATCATATGAAATGAAATCAGCCCTCGAAGACAAAACCTGTGGGGAAAAAAATTTCTAAGCCCCGGGGTCACAATTTTAGCAAAAAATCTGAAATTCTCCAATTCTCTCAAAATGGTGCCAAACTGCTGCAAATTCTCCCCTGAAAGGTTTGGCGGTGGAAACAGAAGCCTTGTTATCAAAGGAAATGAAATCAGCCCTCGACAACTTAATCTGTGAAAAGAAAAATTTCTAAGCCCCGGGGTCACAATTTCAGCAAAAATCTGAAATTCTCCAATTCTCTCAAAAATGGTGCCAAACTGTTGCAAATTCTCCCCTGAAAGGTTTGGCGGTGGAAACAGAAGCCTTTTTATCATAGGAAATGAAATCAGCCCTCGACAACTTAAGCTGTGAAAAAAAAATTTCTAAGCCCCGTGTTCACAATTTCAGTTAAAATCTGAAATTCTCCAATTCTCTCAAAAATGGTGCCAAACTGTTGCAAATTCTCCCCTGAAAGGTTTGGCGGAGGAAACAGAAGCCTTTTCATAATAGGAAAAGTAATCAGCCCTCGAAGACAAAACCTGTGGAAAAATTTTTTTCTAAGCTACGGGGTCACAATTTCAGCAAAAATCTGAAATTCTCCAATTCTTTCGAAAATGGTGCCAAACTGTTGCAAATTCTCCCCTGAAAGGTTTGGCGGTGGAAACAGAAGCCTTTTCATAATAGAAAATGAAATCAGCCCGCGAAGACAAAACCTGTGGGGGAAAAAATTTCTAAGCCCCGGGGTCACAATTTCAGCAAAAAATCTGAAATTCTCCAATTCTCTCAAAAATGGTGCCAAACTGTTGCAAATTCTCCCCTGAAAGGTTTGGCGGTGGAAACAGAAGCCTTTTTATCATAGGAAATGAAATCAGCCCTCGACAAGTTAAGATGTGAAAAAAAAATTTTCCAATCCCCGGGGTCACAATTTCAGCAAAAATCTGAAATTCTCCAATTCTCTCAAAAATGGTGCCAAACTGTTGCAAATTCTCCCCTGAAAGGTTTCGCGGTGGAAACAGAAGCCTTTTTATCAGAGGAAATGAAATCAGCCCTCGACAACTGAACCTGTGAAAAAAAAAAATTCTAAGCCCCGGGGTCACAATTTCAGCAAAAATCTGAAATTCTCCAATTCACTCAAAAATGGTGCCAAACTGTTGCAAATTCTCCCCTGAAAGGTTTGGCGGTGGAAACAGAAGCCTTGTTATCAAAGGAAATGAAATCAGCCCTCGACAACTTAATCTGTGAAAAGAATAATTTCTAAGCCCCGGGGTCACAATTTCAGCAAAAATCTGAAATTCTCCAATTCTCTCAAAAATAGTGCCAAACTGTTGCAAATTCTCCCCTGAAAGGTTTGGCGGTGGAAACAGAAGCCTTTTTATCATAGGAAATGAAATCAGCCCTCGACAACTTAAGCTGCGAAAAAAAAATTTCTAAGCCCCGTGGTCACAATTTCAGTTAAAATCTGAAATTCTCCAATTCTCTCAAAAATGGTGCCAAACTGTTGCAAATTCTCCCCTGAAAGGTTTGGCGGAGGAAACAGAAGCCTTTTCATAATAGGAAAAGTAATCAGCCCTCGAAGACAAAACGTGTGGAAAAAAATTTTTTCTAAGCTCCGGGGTCACAATTTCAGCAAAAATCTGAAATTCTCCAATTCTCTCAAAAATGGTGCCAAACTGTTGCAAATTCTCCCCTGAAAGGTTTGGCGGTGGAAACAGAAACCTTTTTATCATAGGAAATGAAATCAGCCCTTGAAGACAAAACCTGTGAAAAAAAAATTTCTAAGCCCCGGGGTCACAATTTTAGCAAAAATCTGAAATACTCCAATTCTCTCAAAAATGGTGCCAAACTGTTGCAAATTCTCCCCTGAAAGGTTTGGCGGTGGAAACAGAAGCCTTTTCATAATAGAAAATGAAATCAGCCCTCGAAGACAAAGCCTGTGAAAAATTTATTTTCCAAGCCCCGGGGTCACAAATTCAGCAAAAATTCTGAAATTCTCCAATTCTCTCAAAAATGGTGCCAAACTGTTGCAAATTCTCCCCTGAAAGGTTTGGAGGTGGAAACAGAAGGCTTTTCATAATAGAAAATGAAATCAGCCCGCGAAGACAAAACCTGTGGGGGAAAAAATTTCTAAGCCCCGGGGTCACAATCTCAGCAAAAATCTGAAATTCTCCAATTCTCTCAAAAATGGTGCCAAACTGTTGCAAATTCTCCCCTGAAAGGTTTTGCGGTGGAAACAGAAGCCTTTTTATCAGAGGAAATGAAATCAGCCCTTGACAACTTAACCTGTGAAAAAAAAAATTTCTAAGCCCCGGGGTCACAATTTCAGCAAAAATCTGAAATTCTCCAATTCACTCAAAAATGGTGCCAAACTGTTGCAAATTCTCCCCTGAAAGGTTTGGCGGTGGAAACAGAAGCCTTGTTATCAAAGGAAATGAAATCAGCCCTCGACAATTTAATCTGTGAAAAGAATAATTTCTAAGCCCCGGGGTCACAATTTCAGCAAAAATCTGAAATTCTCCAATTCTCTCAAAAATAGTGCCAAACTGTTGCAAATTCTCCCATGAAAGGTTTGGCGGTGGAAACAGAAGCCTTTTTATCAAAGGAAATGAAATCAGCCCTCGACAACTTAAGCTGTGAAAAAAAAATTTCTAAGCCCCGTGGTCACAATTTCAGTTAAAATCTGAAATTCTCCAATTCTCTCAAAAATGGTGCCAAACTATTGCAAATTCTCCCCTGAAAGGTTTGGCGGAGGAAACAGAAGCCTTTTCATAATAGGAAAAGTAATCAGCCCTCGAAGACAAAACGTGTGGAAAAAATTTTTTCTAAGCTCCGGGGTCACAATTTCAGCAAAAATCTGAAATTCTCCAATTCTCTCAAAAATGGTGCCAAACTGTTGCAAATTGTCCCCTGAAAGGTTTGGTGGTGGAAACAGAAGCCTTTTTATCATATGAAATGAAATCAGCCCTCGAAGACAAAACCTGTGGGGAAAAAAATTTCTAAGCCCCGGGGTCACAATTTTAGCAAAAAATCTGAAATTCTCCAATTCTCTCAAAATGGTGCCAAACTGCTGCAAATTCTCCCCTGAAAGGTTTGGCGGTGGAAACAGAAGCCTTGTTATCAAAGGAAATGAAATGAGCCCTCGACAACTTAATCTGTGAAAAGAAAAATTTCTAAGCCCCGGGGTCACAATTTCAGCAAAAATCTGAAATTCTCCAATTCTCTCAAAAATGGTGCCAAACTGTTGCAAATTCTCCCCTGAAAGGTTTGGCGGTGGAAACAGAAGCCTTTTTATCATAGGAAATGAAATCAGCCCTCGACAACTTAAGCTGTGAAAAAAAAAATTCTAAGCCCCGTGGTCACAATTTCAGTTAAAATCTGAAATTCTCCAATTCTCTCAAAAATGGTGCCAAACTGTTGCAAATTCTCCCCTGAAAGGTTTGGCGGAGGAAACAGAAGCCTTTTCATAATAGGAAAAGTAATCAGCCCTCGAAGACAAAACCTGTGGAAAAATTTTTTTCTAAGCTCCGGGGTCACAATTTCAGCAAAAATCTGAAATTCTCCAATTCTTTCAAAAATGGTGCCAAACTGTTGCAAATTCTCCCCTGAAAGGTTTGGCGGTGGAAACAGAAGCCTTTTCATAATAGAAAATGAAATCAGCCCGCGAAGACAAAACCTGTGGGGGAAAAAATTTCTAAGCCCCGGGGTCACAATTTCAGCGAAAAATCTGAAATTCTCCAATTCTCTCAAAAATGGTGCCAAACTGTTGCAAATTCTCCCCTGAAAGGTTTGGCGGTGGAAACAGAAGCCTTTTTATCATAGGAAATGAAATCAGCCCTCGACAAGTTAAGATGTGAAAAAAATTTTTTCCAATCCCCGGGGTCACAATTTCAGCAAAAATCTGAAATTCTCCAATTCTCTCAAAAATGGTGCCAAACTGTTGCAAATTCTCCCCTGAAAGGTTTGGCGGAGGAAACAGAAGCCTTTTCATAATAGGAAAAGTAATCAGCCCTCGAAGACAAAACCTGTGGAAAAATTTTTTTCTAAGCTCCGGGGTCACAATTTCAGCAAAAATCTGAAATTCTCCAATTCTTTCAAAAATGGTGCCAAACTGTTGCAAATTCTCCCCTGAAAGGTTTGGCGGTGGAAACAGAAGCCTTTTCATAATAGAAAATGAAATCAGCCCGCGAAGACAAAACCTGTGGGGGAAAAAATTTCTAAGCCCCGGGGTCACAATTTCAGCGAAAAATCTGAAATTCTCCAATTCTCTCAAAAATGGTGCCAAACTGTTGCAAATTCTCCCCTGAAAGGTTTGGCGGTGGAAACAGAAGCCTTTTTATCATAGGAAATGAAATCAGCCCTCGACAAGTTAAGATGTGAAAAAAATTTTTTCCAATCCCCGGGGTCACAATTTCAGCAAAAATCTGAAATTCTCCAATTCTCTCAAAAATGGTGCCAAACTGTTGCAAATTCTCCCCTGAAAGGTTTCGCGGTGGAAACAGAAGCCTTTTTATCAGAGGAAATGAAATCAGCCCTCGACAACTTAACCTGTGAAAAAAAAAAATTCTAAGCCCCGGGGTCACAATTTCAGCAAAAATCTGAAATTCTCCAATTCACTCAAAAATGGTGCCAAACTGTTGCAAATTCTCCCCTGAAAGGTTTGGCGGTGGAAACAGAAGCCTTGTTATCATAGGAAATGAAATCAGCCCTCGACAACTTAATCTGTGAAAAGAATAATTTCTAAGCCCCGGGGTCACAATTTCAGCAAAAATCTGAAATTCTCCAATTCTCTCAAAAATAGTGCCAAACTGTTGCAAATTCTCCCCTGAAAGGTTTGGCGGTGGAAACAGAAGCCTTTTTATCATAGGAAATGAAATCAGCCCTCGACAACTTAAGCTGCGAAAAAAAAATTTCTAAGCCCCGTGGTCACAATTTCAGTTAAAATCTGAAATTCTCCAATTCTCTCAAAAATGGTGCCAAACTGTTGCAAATTCTCCCCTGAAAGGTTTGGCGGAGGAAACAAAAGCCTTTTCATAATAGGAAAAGTAATCAGCCCTCGAAGACAAAACGTGTGGAAAAAAATTTTTCTAAGCTCCGGGGTCACAATTTCAGCAAAAATCTGAAATTCTCCAATTCTCTCAAAAATGGTGCCAAACTGTTGCAAATTCTCCCCTGAAAGGTTTGGCGGTGGAAACAGAAACCTTTTTATCATAGGAAATGAAATCAGCCCTTGAAGACAAAACCTGTGAAAAAAAAATTTCTAAGCCCCGGGGTCACAATTTCAGCAAAAATCTGAAATACTCCAATTCTCTCAAAAATGGTGCCAAACTGTTGCAAATTCTCCCCTGAAAGGTTTGGCGGTGGAAACAGAAGCCTTTTCATAATAGAAAATGAAATCAGCCCGCGAAGACAAAACCTTTGCGGGAAAAAATTTCTAAGCCCCGGGGTCACAATTTCAGCAAAAAATCTGAAATTATCCAATTCTCTAAAAAATGGTGCCAAACTGTTGCAAATTCTCCCCTGAAAGGTTTGGCGGTGGAAACAGAAGCCTTGTTATCATAGGAAATGAAATCAGCCCTTGAAGACAAAACCTGTGAAAAAAATTTTTACCAATCCCCGGGGTCACAATTTCAGCAAAAATCTGAAATTCTCCAATTCTCTCAAAAATGGTGCCAAACTGTTGCAAATTCTCCCCTGAAAGGTTTCGCGGTGGAAACAGAAGCCTTTTTATCAGAGGAAATGAAATCAGCCCTCGACAACTTAACCTGTGAAAAAAAAAAATTCTAAGCCCCGGGGTCACAATTTCAGCAAAAATCTGAAATTCTCCAATTCACTCAAAAATGGTGCCAAACTGTTGCAAATTCTCCCCTGAAAGGTTTGGCGGTGGAAACAGAAGCCTTGTTATCAAAGGAAATGAAATCAGCCCTCGACAACTTAATCTGTGAAAAGAATAATTTCTAAGCCCCGGGGTCACAATTTCAGCAAAAATCTGAAATTCTCCAATTCTCTCAAAAATAGTGCCAAACTGTTGCAAATTCTCCCCTGAAAGGTTTGGCGGTGGAAACAGAAGCCTTTTTATCATAGGAAATGAAATCAGCCCTCGACAACTTAAGCTGCGAAAAAAAAATTTCTAAGCCCCGTGGTCACAATTTCAGTTAAAATCTGAAATTCTCCAATTCTCTCAAAAATGGTGCCAAACTGTTGCAAATTCTCCCCTGAAAGGTTTGGCGGAGGAAACAGAAGCCTTTTCATAATAGGAAAAGTAATCAGCCCTCGAAGACAAAACGTGTGGAAAATTTTTTTTCTAAGCTCCGGGGTCACAATTTCAGCAAAATTCTGAAATTCTCCAATTCTCTCAAAAATGGTGCCAAACTGTTGCAAATTCTCCCCTGAAAGTTTGGCGGTGGAAACAGAAGCCTTTTTATCATAGGAAATGAAATCAGCCCTCGAAGAGAAAACCTGTGGAAAAAAAATTTTCTAAGCCCCGGGGTCACAATTTCAGCAAAAATCTGAAATTCTCCAATTCTCTCAAAAATGGTGCCAAACTGTTGCAAATTCTCCCCTGAAAGGTTTGGCGGTGGAAACAGAAGCCTTTTCATAATAGGAAATGAAATCAGCCCTCGAAGACAAAACCTGTGGGGAAAAAATTTCTAAGCCCCGGGGTCACAATTTCAGCAAAAATCTGAAATTCTCCAATTCTCTCAAGAATGGTGCCAAACTGTTGCAAATTCTCCCCTGAAAGGTTTGGCGGTGGAAACAGAAGCCTTTTCATAATAGGAAATGAAATCAGCCCTCGAAGACAAAACCTGTGGAAAAAAAATTTTCTAAGCCCCGGGGTCACAATTTCAGGAAAAATCTGAAATTCTGCAATTCTCTCAAGAATGGTGCCAAACTGTTGCAAATTCTCCCCTGAAAGGTTTGGCGGTGGAAACAGAAGCCTTGTTATCATAGGAAATGAAATCAGCCCTTGAAGACAAAACCTGTGAAAAAATTTTTTCCAAGCCCCGGGGTCACAATTTCAGCAAAAATCTGAAATTCTCCAATTCTCTCAAAAATGGTGCCAAACTGTTGAAAATTCTCCCCTGAAAGGTTTGGCGGTGGAAAGAGAAGCCTTTTTATCACAGGAAATGAAATCAGCCCTCAACAACTTAAGGTGTGAAAAAAAAAAATTCTAAGCCCCGGGGTCACAACTTCTGCAAAAATCTGAAATTCTCCAATTCTCTCAAAAATGGTGCCAAACTGTTGCAAATTCTCGCCTGAAAGGTTTGGCGGTGGAAACAGAAGCCTTTTTATCATAGGAAATGAAATCAGCCATCGAAGACAAAACCTGTGGAAAAAAAATTTCTAAGCCCCGGGGTAACAATTTTAGCAAAAAATCTGAAATTCTCCAATTCTCTCAAAAATGGTGCCAGACTGTTGCAAATTCTCCCCTGAAAGATTTGGTGGTGGAAACAGGAGCCTTTTCATAATAGAAAATGAAATCAGCCCTCGAAGACAAAGCCTGTGAAAAAAATTTTTTCGAAGCCCCAGGGTCACAATTTCAGCAAAAAATCTGAAATTCTCCAATTCTCTCAAAAATGGTGCCAAACTGTTGCAAATTCTCCCCTGAAAGGTTTGGCGGTGGAAACAGAAGCCTTTTTATCAGAGGAAATGAAATCAGCCCTCGAAGACAAAACCGGTGAAAAAAAATTTTCTAAGCCCCGGGGTCACAATTTCAGCAAAAATCTGAAATTCTCCAATTCTCTGAAAAATGGTGCCAAACTGTTGCAAATTCTCGCCTGAAAGGTTTGGCGGTGGAAACAGAAGCCTTTTTATCAGAGGAAATGAAATCAGCCCTCGAAGACAAAACCTGTGCGGGAAAAAATTTCCTAACCCCGGGGTCACAATTTCAGCAAAAAATCTGAAATTCTCCAATTCTCTCAAAAATGGTGCCAAACTGTTGCAAATTCTCCCCTGAAAGGTTTGGCGGTGGAAACAGAAGCCTTTTTATCATAGGAAATGAAATCAGCCCTCGACAAGTTAAGATGTGAAAAAAAAATTTTCGAAGCCCCGGGGTCACAATTTCAGCAAAAATCTGAAATTCTCCAATTCTCTCAAAAATGGTGCCAAACTGTTGCAAATTCTCCCCTGAAAGGTTTGGCGGTGGAAACAGAAGCCTTTTTATCAGAGGAAATGAAATCAGCCCTCGACAACTTAACCTGTGAAAAAAAAATTTCTAAGCCCCGGGGTCACAATTTCAGCAAAAATCTGAAATTTTCCAATTCACTCAAAAATGGTGCCAAACTGCTGCAAATTCTCCCCTGAATGGTTTCGTGCTGGAAACAGAAGCCTTTTTATCTTAGGAAATGAAATCAGCCCTCGAAGTCAAAGCCTGTGAAAAAAAATTCCTAACCCCGGGGTCACAATTTCAGCAAAATTCTGAAATTCTCCAATTCTCTCAAAAATGGTGCCAAACTGTTGCAAATTCTCCCCTGAAAGTTTGGCGGTGGAAACAGAAGCCTTTTTATCATAGGAAATGAAATCAGCCCTCGAAGAGAAAACCTGTGGAAAAAAATTTTTCTAAGCCCCGGGGTCACAATTTGAGCAAAAATCTGAAATTCTCCAATTCTCTCAAAAATGGTGCCAAACTGTTGCAAATTCTCCCCTGAAAGATTTGGCGGTGGAAACAGAAGCCTTTTCATAATAGAAAATGAAATCAGCCCTCGAAGACAAAGCCTGTGAAAAATTTTTTTTCGAAGCCCCAGGGTCACAATTTCAGCAAAAAATCTGAAATTCTCCAATTCTCTCAAAAATGGTGCCAAACTGTTGCAAATTCTCCCCTGAAAGGTTTGGCGGTGGAAACAGAAGCCTTTTTATCAGAGGAAATGAAATCAGCCCTCGAAGACAAAACCTGTGAAAAAAATTTTTCTAAGCCCCGGGGTCACAATTTCAGCAAAAATCTGAAATTCTCCAATTCTCTGAAAAATGGTGCCAAACTGTTGCAAATTCTCGCCTGAAAGGTTTGGCGGTGGAAACAGAAGCCTTTTTATCAGAGGAAATGAAATCAGCCCTCGAAGACAAAACCTGTGCGGGAAAAAATTTCTAAGCCCCGGGGTCACAATTTCAGCAAAAATCTGAAATTCTCCAATTCTCTAAAAAATGGTGCCAAACTGTTGCAAATTCTCCCCTGAAAGGTTTGGCGGTGGAAACAGAAGCCTTGTTATCATAGGAAATGAAATCAGCCCTTGAAGACAAAACCTGTGAAAAAAAATTTTACCAATCCCCGGGGTCACAATTTCAGCAAAAATCTGAAATTCTCCAATTCTCTCAAAAATGGTGCCAAACTGTTGCAAATTCTCCCCTGAAAGGTTTGGCGGTGGAAACAGAAGCCTTTTTATCAGAGGAAATGAAATCAGCCCTCGACAACTTAACCTGTGAAAAAAAAATTTCTAAGCCCCGGGGTCACAATTTCAGCAAAAATCTGAAATTTTCCAATTCACTCAAAAATGGTGCCAAACTGCTGCAAATTCTCCCCTGAATGGTTTCGTGCTGGAAACAGAAGCCTTTTTATCTTAGGAAATGAAATCAGCCCTCGAAGTCAAAGCCTGTGAAAAAAAATTCCTAACCCCGGGGTCACAATTTCAGCAAAATTCTGAAATTCTCCAATTCTCTCAAAAATGGTGCCAAACTGTTGCAAATTCTCCCCTGAAAGTTTGGCGGTGGAAACAGAAGCCTTTTTATCATAGGAAATGAAATCAGCCCTCGAAGAGAAAACCTGTGGAAAAAAATTTTTCTAAGCCCCGGGGTCACAATTTGAGCAAAAATCTGAAATTCTCCAATTCTCTCAAAAATGGTGCCAAACTGTTGCAAATTCTCCCCTGAAAGATTTGGCGGTGGAAACAGAAGCCTTTTCATAATAGGAAATGAAATCAGCCCTCGAAGACAAAACCTGTGGGGAAAAAATTTGTACGCCCCGGGGTCACAATTTCAGCAAAAATCTGAAATTCTCCAATTCTCTCAAGAATGGTGCCAAACTGTTGCAAATTCTCCCCTGAAAGGTTTGGCGGTGGAAACAGAAGCCTTTTTATCATAGGAAATGAAATCAGCCCTCGACAACTTAAGTTGTGAAAAAAAATTTTTTAAGCCACAGGGTCACAATTTCAGCAAAAATCTGAAATTCTCCAATTCTCTCAAAAATGGTGCCAAACTGTTGAAAATTCTCCCCTGAAAGGTTTGGCGGTGGAAACAGAAGCCTTGTTATCATAGGAAATGAAATCAGCCCTTGAAGACAAAACCTGTGAAAAAAATTTTTTCCAAGCCCCGGGGTCACAATTTCAGCAAAAATCTGAAATTCTCCAATTCTCTCAAAAATGGTGCCAAACTGTCGCAAATTCTCCCCTGAAAGGTTTGGAGGTGGAAACAGAAGCCTTTTCATAATAGTAAATGAAATCAGCCTTCGAAGACAAAACTTGTGGAAAAAAATTTCTAAGCCCCGTGGTCACAATTTCAGCAAAAATCTGAAATTCTCCAATTCTCTCAAAAATGGTGCCAAACTGTTGCAAATTCTCCCCTGAAAGGTTTGGCGGTGGAAACAGAAGCCTTTTCATAATAGGAAATGAAATCAGCCCTCGAAGACAAAACCTGTGGAAAAAAAAAATTCTAAGCCCCGGGGTCACAATTTCAGGAAAAATCTGAAATTCTCCAATTCTCTCAAGAATGGTGCCAAACTGTTGCAAATTCTCCCCTGAAAGGTTTGGCGGTGGAAACAGAAGCCTTTTTAATCAGAGGAAATGAAATCAGCCCTCGACAAGTTAAGAGGTGAAAAAATTTTTTTCCAAGCCCCGGGGTCACAATTTCAGCAAAAATCTGAAATTCTCCAATTCTCTCAAAAATGGTGCCAAACTGTTGCAAATTCTCCCCTGAAAGGTTTGGCGGTGGAAACAGAAGCCTTTTTATCAGAGGAAATGAAAATCAGCCCTCGACAACTTAACCTGTGAAAAAAAAATTTCTAAGCCCCGGGGTCACAATTTCAGCAAAAATCTGAAATTTTCCAATTCACTCAAAAATGGTGCCAAACTGTTGCAAATTCTCGCCTGAAAGGTTTGGCGGTGGAAACAGAAGCCTTTTTATCAGAGGAAATGAAATCAGCGCTCGAAGACAAAACCTGTGAAAAAAAAATTTCTAAGCCCCGGGGTCACAATTTCAGCAAAAATCTGAAATTCTCCAATTCTCTGAAAAATGGTGCCAAACTGTTGCAACTTCTCCCCTGAAAGGTTTGGTGGTGGAAACAGAAGCCTTTTCATAATAGGAAATGAAATCAGCACTCGAAGTCAAAACCTGTGGAAAAAGTTTTTCTAAGCCCCGGGGTCACAATTTGAGTAAAAATCTGAAATTCACCAATTCTCTCAAAATGGTGCGAAACTGTTGCAAATTCTCCCCTGAAAGGTTTGCCGGTGGAAACAGAAGCCTTTTTCATAATAGGAAATGAAATCAGCCCTCGAAGAGAAAACCTGTGGGGAAAAAAATTACTAAGCCCCGGGGTCACAATTTGATCAAAAATCTGAAATTCTCTAATTCTCTCAAGAATGGTGCCAAACTGTTGCAAAATTCTCCCCTGAAAGGTTTGGCGGTGGAAACAGAAGCCTTTTTATCATAGGAAATGAAATCAGCCCTCGAAGACAAAACCTGTGGAAAAAAATTTTCTAAGCCCCGGGGTCAGAATTTCAGCAAAAATCTGAAATTCTCCAATTCTCTCAAGAATGGTGCCAAACTGTTGCAAATTCTCCCCTGAAAGGTTTGGCGGTGGAAACAGAAGCCTTTTATGAGAGGAAATGAAATCAGCCCTCGACAACTTAACCTGTCAAAAAAAAATTTCAAAGCCCGGGGTCAGAATTTCAGCAAAATTCTGAAATTCTCCAATTCTTTCAAAAATGGTGACAAACTGTTGTAAATTCTCCCCTGAAAGGTTTGGCGGTGGAAACAGAAGCCCTGTTATCATAGGAAATGAAATCAGCCCTTGAAGACAAAACCTGTGAAAAAAATTTTTTCCAAGCCCCGGGGTCACAATTTCAGCAAAAATCTGAAATTCTCCAATTCTCTCAAAAATGGTGCCAAACTGTTGCAAATTCTCCCCTGAAAGGTTTGGCGGTGGAAACAGAAGCCTTTTCATAATAGGAAATGAAATCAGCCCTCAAAGACAAAACCTGTGGGGAAAAAAACTTCTAAGCCCCGGGGTCACAATTTGAGCAAAAATCTGAAATTCTCCAATTCTCTCAAGAATGGTGCCAAACTGTTGCAAATTCTCCCCTGAAAGGTTTGGCGGTGGAAACAGAAGCCTTTTTATCATAGGAAATGAAATCAGCCCTCGAAGACAAAACCTGTGGAAAAAAAATTTCTAAGCCCCGGGGTCACAATTTGAGCAAAAATCTGAAATTCTCCAATTCTCTAAAAAATGGTGCCAAACTGTTGCAAATTCTCCCCTGAAAGGTTTGGCGGTGGAAACAGAAGCCTTTTTATCATAGGAAATGAAATCAGGCCTTGAAGACAAAACCTGTGAAAAAAATTTTTCTAAGCCCCGGGGTCACAATTTCATCAAAAATCTGAAATTCTCCAATTCTCTCAAAAATGGTGCCAAACTGTTGCAAATTCTCCCCTGAAAGGTTTGGCGTAGGAAACAGAAGCCTTTTCATAATAGGAAATGTAATCAGCCCTCGAAGACAAAACCTGTGGAAAAATTTTTTTCTAAGCTCCGGGGTCACAATTTCAGCAAAAATCTGAAATTCTCCAATTCTCTCAAAAATGGTGCCAAACTGTTTCAAATTCTCCCCTGAAAGGTTTGGCGGTGGAAACAGAAGCCTTTTTATCATAGGAAATGAAATCAGCCCTCGACAAGTTAAGAGGTGAAAAAAAAATTTTCCAAGCCCCGGGGTCACAATTTCAGCAAAAATCTGAAATTCTCCAATTCACTCAAAAATGGTGCCAAACTGTTGCAAATTCTCGCCTGAAAGGTTTGGCGGTGGAAACAGAAGCCTTTTTATCAGAGGAAATGAAATCAGCCCTCGAAGACAAAACCTGTGAAAAAAAAATTTCTAAGCCCCGGGGTCACAATTTCAGCAAAAATCTGAAATTCTCCAATTCTCTGAAAAATGGTGCCAAACTGTTGCAACTTCTCCCCTGAAAGGTTTGGTGGTGGAAACAGAAGCCTTTTCATAATAGGAAATGAAATCAGCACTCGAAGTCAAAACCTGTGGAAAAAAGTTTTTCTAAGCCCCGGGGTCACAATTTGAGTAAAAATCTGAAATTCACCAATTCTCTCAAAAATGGTGCGAAACTGTTGCAAATTCTCCCCTGAAAGGTTTGCCGGTGGAAACAGAAGCCTTTTCATAATAGGAAATGAAATCAGCCCTCGACAAGTTAAGAGGTGAAAAAAAATTTTTCCAAGCCCCGGGGTCACAATTTCAGCAAAAATCTGAAATTCTCCAATTCTCTCAAAAATGGTGCCAAACTGTTGCAAATTCTCCCCTGAAAGGTTTGGCGGTGGAAACAGAAGCCTTTTTATCAGAGGAAATGAAATCAGCCCTCGACAACTTAACCTGTGAAAAAAAAATTTCTAAGCCCCGGGGTCACAATTTCAGCAAAAATCTGAAATTTTCCAATTCACTCAAAAATGGTGCCAAACTGTTGCAAATTCTCGCCTGAAAGGTTTGGCGGTGGAAACAGAAGCCTTTTTATCAGAGGAAATGAAATCAGCCCTCGAAGACAAAACCTGTGAAAAAAAAAATTTCTAAGCCCCGGGGTCACAATTTCAGCAAAAATCTGAAATTCTCCAATTCTCTGAAAAATGGTGCCAAACTGTTGCAACTTCTCCCCTGAAAGGTTTGGTGGTGGAAACAGAAGCCTTTTCATAATAGGAAATGAAATCAGCACTCGAAGTCAAAACCTGTGGAAAAAAGTTTTTCTAAGCCCCGGGGTCACAATTTGAGTAAAAATCTGAAATTCACCAATTCTCTCAAAAATAGTGCGAAACTGTTGCAAATTCTCCCCTGAAAGGTTTGCCGGTGGAAACAGAAGCCTTTTCATAATAGGAAATGAAATCAGCCCTCGAAGAGAAAACCTGTGGGAAAAAATTTTTCTAAGCCCCGGGGTCAGAATTTCAGCAAAAATCTGAAATTCTCCAATTCTCTCAAAAATGGTGCCAAACTGTTGCAAATTCTCGCCTGAAAGGTTTGGCGGTGGAAACAGAAGCCTTTTTATCAGAGGAAATGAAATCAGCCCTCGAAGACAAAACCTGTGAAAAAAAAATTTCTAAGCCCCGGGGTCACAATTTCAGCAAAAATCTGAAATTCTCCAATTCTCTGAAAAATGGTGCCAAACTGTTGCACCTTCTCCCCTGAAAGGTTTGGTGGTGGAAACAGAAGCCTTTTCATAATAGGAAATGAAATCAGCACTCGAAGTCAAAACCTGTGGAAAAAAGTTTTTCTAAGCCCCGGGGTCACAATTTGAGTAAAAATCTGAAATTCACCAATTCTCTCAAAAATGGTGCGAAACTGTTGCAAATTCTCCCCTGAAAGGTTTGCCGGTGGAAACAGAAGCCTTTTCATAATAGGAAATGAAATCAGCCCTCGACAAGTTAAGAGCTGAAAAAAAATTTTTCCAAGCCCCGGGGTCACAATTTGAGTAAAAATCTGAAATTCACCAATTCTCTCAAAAATGGTGCGAAACTGTTGCAAATTCTCCCCTGAAAGGTTTGCCGGTGGAAACAGAAGCCTTTTCATAATAGGAAATGAAATCAGCCCTCGACAAGTTAAGAGGTGAAAAAAAATTTTTCCAAGCCCCGGGGTCACAATTTCAGCAAAAATCTGAAATTCTCCAATTCTCTCAAAAATGGTGCCAAACTGTTGCAAATTCTCCCCTGAAAGGTTTGGCGGTGGAAACAGAAGCCTTTTTATCAGAGGAAATGAAATCAGCCCTCGACAACTTAACCTGTGAAAAAAAAATTTCTAAGCCCCGGGGTCACAATTTCAGCAAAAATCTGAAATTTTCCAATTCACTCAAAAATGGTGCCAAACTGTTGCAAATTCTCGCCTGAAAGGTTTGGCGGTGGAAACAGAAGCCTTTTTATCAGAGGAAATGAAATCAGCCCTCGAAGACAAAACCTGTGAAAAAAAAATTTCTAAGCCCCGGGGTCACAATTTCAGCAAAAATCTGAAATTCTCCAATTCTCTGAAAAATGGTGCCAAACTGTTGCAACTTCTCCCCTGAAAGGTTTGGTGGTGGAAACAGAAGCCTTTTCATAATAGGAAATGAAATCAGCACTCGAAGTCAAAACCTGTGGAAAAAAGTTTTTCTAAGCCCCGGGGTCACAATTTGAGTAAAAATCTGAAATTCACCAATTCTCTCAAAAATGGTGCGAAACTGTTGCAAATTCTCCCCTGAAAGGTTTGCCGGTGGAAACAGAAGCCTTTTCATAATAGGAAATGAAATCAGCCCTCGAAGAGAAAACCTGTGGGAAAAAATTTTTCTAAGCCCCGGGGTCAGAATTTCAGCAAAAATCTGAAATTCTCCAATTCTCTCAAAAATGGTGCCAAACTGTTGCAAATTCTCCCCTGAAAGGTTTGGCGGTGGAAACAGAAGCCTTTTTATCATAGGAAATGAAATCAGCCCTCGAAGACAAAACCTGTGGAAAAAATTTTTCTAAGCCCCGGGGTCAGAATTTCAGCAAAAATCTGAAATTCTCCAATTCTCTCAAGAATGGTGCCAAACTGTTGCAAATTCTCCCCTGAAAGGTTTGGCGGTGGAAACAGAAGCCTTTTTATGAGAGGAAATGAAATCAGCCCTCGACAACTTAACCTGTCAAAAAAATTTTTCAAAGCCCCGGGGTCAGAATTTCAGCAAAATTCTGAAATTCTCCAATTCTTTCAAAAATGGTGCCAAACTGTTGTAAATTCTCCCCTGAAAGGTTTGGCAGTGGAAACAGAAGCCTTGTTATCATAGGAAATGAAATCAGCCCTTGAAGACAAAACCTGTGAAAAAAAATTTTTCCAAGCCCCGGGGTCACAATTTCAGCAAAAATCTGAAATTCTCCAATTCTCTCAAAAATGGTGCCAAACTGTTGCAAATTCTCCCCTGAAAGGTTTGGCGGTGGAAACAGAAGCCTTTTCATAATAGGAAATGAAATCAGCCCTCAAAGACAAAACCTGTGGGGAAAAAAATTTCTAAGCCCCGGGGTCACAATTTGAGCAAAAATCTGAAATTCTCCAATTCTCTCAAGAATGGTGCCAAACTGTTGCAAATTCTCCCCTGAAAGGTTTGGCGGTGGAAACAGAAGCCTTTTTATCATAGGAAATGAAATCAGCCCTCGAAGACAAAACCTGTGGAAAAAATTTTCTAAGCCCCGGGGTCACAATTTGAGCAAAAATCTGAAATTCTCCAATTCTCTAAAAAATGGTGCCAAACTGTTGCAAATTCTCCCCTGAAAGGTTTGGCGGTGGAAACAGAAGCCTTTTTATCATAGGAAATGAAATCAGGCCTTGAAGACAAAACCTGTGAAAAAAAATTTTCCAAGCCCCGGGGTCACAATTTCAGCAAAAATCTGAAATTCTCCAATTCTCTCAAAAATGGTGCCAAACTGTTGCAAATTCTCCCCTGAAAGGTTTGGCGTAGGAAACAGAAGCCTTTTCATAATAGGAAATGTAATCAGCCCTCGAAGACAAAACCTGTGGAAAAATTTTTTTCTAAGCTCCGGGGTCACAATTTCAGCAAAAATCTGAAATTCTCCAATTCTCTCAAAAATGGTGCCAAACTGTTTCAAATTCTCCCCTGAAAGGTTTGGCGGTGGAAACAGAAGCCTTTTTATCATAGGAAATGAAATCAGCCCTCGACAACTTAAGCTGTGGAAAAAAAAATTTCTAAGCCGCGGGGTCACAATTTCAGCAAAAATCTGAAATTCTCCAATTCTCTCAAAAATGGTGCCAAACTGTTGCAAATTCTCCCCTGAAAGGTTTGGCGGTGGAAACAGAAGCCTTTTTATGAGAGGAAATGAAATCAGCCCTCGAAGACAAAACCAGTGAAAAAAAAATTTCTAAGCCACGGGGTCACAATTTCAGCAAAAATCTGAAATTCTCCAATTGTCTGAAAAATGGTGCCAAACTGTTGCAAATTCTCCCCTGAAAGGTTTGGCGGTGGAAACAGAAGCCTTGTTATCATAGGAAATGAAATCAGCCCTTGAAGACAAAACTTGTGAAAAAATTTTTTTCCAAAACCTGGGGTCAGGATTTCAACAAAAATCTGAAATTCTCCAATTCTCTCAAGAATGGTGCCAAACTGTTGCAAATTCTCCCCTGAAAGGTTTGGCGGTGGAAACAGAAGCCTTTTTATGAGAGGAAATGAAATCAGCCCTCGACAACTTAACCTGTCAAAAAAATTTTTCAAAGCCCCGGGGTCAGAATTTCAGCAAAATTCTGAAATTCTCCAATTCTTTCAAAAATGGTGCCAAACTGTTGTAAATTCTCCCCTGAAAGGTTTGGCGGTGGAAACAGAAGCCTTGTTATCAAAGGAAATGAAATCAGCCCTTGAAGACAAAACCTGTGAAAAAAATTTTTTCCAAGCCCCGGGGTCACAATTTCAGCAAAAATCTGAAATTCTCCAATTCTCTCAAAAATGGTGCCAAACTGTTGCAAATTCTCCCCTGAAAGGTTTGGCGGTGGAAACAGAAGCCTTTTCATAATAGGAAATGAAATCAGCCCTCAAAGACAAAACCTGTGGGGAAAAAAATTTCTAAGCCCCGGGGTCACAATTTGAGCAAAAATCTGAAATTCTCCAATTCTCTCAAGAATGGTGCCAAACTGTTGCAAATTCTCCCCTGAAAGGTTTGGCGGTGGAAACAGAAGCCTTTTTATCATAGGAAATGAAATCAGCCCTCGAAGACAAAACCTGTGGAAAAAAATTTTCTAAGCCCCGGGGTCACAATTTGAGCAAAAATCTGAAATTCTCCAATTCTCTAAAAAATGGTGCCAAACTGTTGCAAATTCTCCCCTGAAAGGTTTGGCGGTGGAAACAGAAGCCTTTTTATCATAGGAAATGAAATCAGGCCTTGAAGACAAAACCTGTGAAAAAAAATTTTCTAAGCCCCGGGGTCACAATTTCATCAAAAATCTGAAATTCTCCAATTCTCTCAAAAATGGTGCCAAACTGTTGCAAATTCTCCCCTGAAAGGTTTGGCGTAGGAAACAGAAGCCTTTTCATAATAGGAAATGTAATCAGCCCTCGAAGACAAAACCTGTGGAAAAAATTTTTTCTAAGCTCCGGGGTCACAATTTCAGCAAAAATCTGAAATTCTCCAATTCTCTCAAAAATGGTGCCAAACTGTTTCAAATTCTCCCCTGAAAGGTTTGGCGGTGGAAACAGAAGCCTTTTTATCATAGGAAATGAAATCAGCCCTCGACAACTTAAGCTGTGGAAAAAAAATTTCTAAGCCGCGGGGTCACAATTTCAGCAAAAATCTGAAATTCTCCAATTCTCTCAAAAATGGTGCCAAACTGTTGCAAATTCTCCCCTGAAAGGTTTGGCGGTGGAAACAGAAGCCTTTTTATCAGAGGAAATGAAATCAGCCCTCGAAGACAAAACCAGTGAAAAAAAAATTTCTAAGCCACGGGGTCACAATTTCAGCAAAAATCTGAAATTCTCCAATTGTCTGAAAAATGGTGCCAAACTGTTGCAAATTCTCCCCTGAAAGGTTTGGCGGTGGAAACAGAAGCCTTGTTATCATAGGAAATGAAATCAGCCCTTGAAGACAAAACTTGTGAAAAAATTTTTTTCCAAAACCTGGGGTCAGGATTTCAACAAAAATCTGAAATTCTCCAATTCTCTCAAGAATGGTGCCAAACTGTTGCAAATTCTCCCCTGAAAGGTTTGGCGGTGGAAACAGAAGCCTTTTTATGAGAGGAAATGAAATCAGCCCTCGACAACTTAACCTGTCAAAAAAATTTTTCAAAGCCCCGGGGTCAGAATTTCAGCAAAATTCTGAAATTCTCCAATTCTTTCAAAAATGGTGCCAAACTGTTGTAAATTCTCCCCTGAAAGGTTTGGCGGTGGAAACAGAAGCCTTGTTATCAAAGGAAATGAAATCAGCCCTTGAAGACAAAACCTGTGGGGAAAAAAATTTTTTCCAAGCCCCGGGGTCACAATTTGAGCAAAAATCTGAAATTCTCCAATTCTCTCAAGAATGGTGCCAAACTGTTGCAAATTCTCCCCTGAAAGGTTTGGCGGTGGAAACAGAAGCCTTTTTATCATAGGAAATGAAATCAGCCCTCGACAACTTAAGCTGTGAAAAAAAAATTTTCGAAGCCCCGGGGTCACAATTTCAGCAAAAATCTGAAATTCTCCAATTCTCTCAAAAATGGTGCCAAACTGTTGCAAATTCTCCCCTGAAAGGTTTGGCGGTGGAAACAGAAGCCTTGTTATCATAGGAAATGAAATCAGCCCTTGAAGACAAAACCTGTGAAAAAAATTTTTCTAAGCCCCGGGGTCACAATTTCATCAAAAATCTGAAATTCTCCAATTCTCTCAAAAATGGTGCCAAACTGTTGCAAATTCTCCCCTGAAAGGTTTGGCGTAGGAAACAGAAGCCTTTTCATAATAGGAAATGTAATCAGCCCTCGAAGACAAAACCTGTGGAAAAATTTTTTTCTAAGCTCCGGGGTCACAATTTCAGCAAAAATCTGAAATTCTCCAATTCTCTGAAAAATGGTGCCAAACTGTTGCAAATTCTCGCCTGAAAGGTTTGGCGGTGGAAACAGAAGCCTTTTTATGAGAGAAAATGAAATCAACCCTCGAAGACAAAACCAGTGAAAAAAAAATTTCTAAGCCACGGGGTCACAATTTCAGCAAAAATCTGAAACTCTCCAATTCTCTCAAGAATGGTGCCAAACCGTTGCAAATTCTCCCCTGAAAGGTTTGGCAGTGGAAACAGAAGCCTTTTTATCAGAGGAAATGAAATCAGCCCTCGACAACTTAACCTGTGAAAAAAAAATTTCTAAGCCCCGGGGTCAGAATTTCAGTTAAAATCTGAAATTCTCCAATTCTCTCAAAAATGGTGCCAAACTGTTGCAAATTCTCCCCTGAAAGGTTTGGCGGTGGAAACAGAAGCCTTGTTATCATAGGAAATGAAATCAGCCCTTGAAGACAAAACCTGTGAAAAAAATTTTTTCCAAGCCCCGGGGTCACAATTTGACTAAAAATCTGAAATTCACCAATTCTCTCAAAAATGGTGCCAAACTGTTGCAAATTCTCAACTGAAAGGTTTGGCGGTGGAAACAGAAGCCTTTTCATAATAGGAAATGAAATCAGCCCTCGAAGACAAAACCTGTGGAAAAAATTTTCTAAGCCCCGGGGTCACAATTTGAGCAAAAATCTGAAATTCTCCAATTCTCTAAAAAATGGTGCCAAACTGTTGCAAATTCTCCCCTGAAAGGTTTGGCGGTGGAAACAGAAGCCTTTTTATCATAGGAAATGAAATCAGGCCTTGAAGACAAAACCTGTGAAAAAAATTTTTCCAAGCCCCGGGGTCACAATTTCAGCAAAAATCTGAAATTCTCCAATTCTCTCAAAAATGGTGCCAAACTGTTGCAAATTCTCCCCTGAAAGGTTTGGCGTAGGAAACAGAAGCCTTTTCATAATAGGAAATGTAATCAGCCCTCGAAGACAAAACCTGTGGAAAAAATTTTTTCTAAGCTCCGGGGTCACAATTTCAGCAAAAATCTGAAATTCTCCAATTCTCTCAAAAATGGTGCCAAACTGTTTCAAATTCTCCCCTGAAAGGTTTGGCGGTGGAAACAGAAGCCTTTTTATGAGAGGAAATGAAATCAGCCCTCGAAGACAAAACCAGTGAAAAAAAAATTTCTAAGCCACGGGGTCACAATTTCAGCAAAAATCTGAAATTCTCCAATTGTCTGAAAAATGGTGCCAAACTGTTGCAAATTCTCCCCTGAAAGGTTTGGCGGTGGAAACAGAAGCCTTGTTATCATAGGAAATGAAATCAGCCCTTGAAGACAAAACTTGTGAAAAAAATTTTTTCCAAAACCTGGGGTCAGGATTTCAACAAAAATCTGAAATTCTCCAATTCTCTCAAGAATGGTGCCAAACTGTTGCAAATTCTCCCCTGAAAGGTTTGGCGGTGGAAACAGAAGCCTTTTTATGAGAGGAAATGAAATCAGCCCTCGACAACTTAACCTGTCAAAAAAATTTTTCAAAGCCCCGGGGTCAGAATTTCAGCAAAATTCTGAAATTCTCCAATTCTTTCAAAAATGGTGCCAAACTGTTGTAAATTCTCCCCTGAAAGGTTTGGCGGTGGAAACAGAAGCCTTGTTATCAAAGGAAATGAAATCAGCCCTTGAAGACAAAACCTGTGAAAAAAATTTTTTCCAAGCCCCGGGGTCACAATTTCAGCAAAAATCTGAAATTCTCCAATTCTCTCAAAAATGGTGCCAAACTGTTGCAAATTCTCCCCTGAAAGGTTTGGCGGTGGAAACAGAAGCCTTTTCATAATAGGAAATGAAATCAGCCCTCAAAGACAAAACCTGTGGGGAAAAAAATTTCTAAGCCCCGGGGTCACAATTTGAGCAAAAATCTGAAATTCTCCAATTCTCTCAAGAATGGTGCCAAACTGTTGCAAATTCTCCCCTGAAAGGTTTGGCGGTGGAAACAGAAGCCTTTTTATCATAGGAAATGAAATCAGCCCTCGAAGACAAAACCTGTGGAAAAAAATTTTCTAAGCCCCGGGGTCACAATTTGAGCAAAAATCTGAAATTCTCCAATTCTCTAAAAAATGGTGCCAAACTGTTGCAAATTCTCCCCTGAAAGGTTTGGCGGTGGAAACAGAAGCCTTTTTATCATAGGAAATGAAATCAGGCCTTGAAGACAAAACCTGTGAAAAAAAATTTTCTAAGCCCCGGGGTCACAATTTCATCAAAAATCTGAAATTCTCCAATTCTCTCAAAAATGGTGCCAAACTGTTGCAAATTCTCCCCTGAAAGGTTTGGCGTAGGAAACAGAAGCCTTTTCATAATAGGAAATGTAATCAGCCCTCGAAGACAAAACCTGTGGAAAAAATTTTTTCTAAGCTCCGGGGTCACAATTTCAGCAAAAATCTGAAATTCTCCAATTCTCTCAAAAATGGTGCCAAACTGTTTCAAATTCTCCCCTGAAAGGTTTGGCGGTGGAAACAGAAGCCTTTTTATCATAGGAAATGAAATCAGCCCTCGACAACTTAAGCTGTGGAAAAAAAATTTCTAAGCCGCGGGGTCACAATTTCAGCAAAAATCTGAAATTCTCCAATTCTCTCAAAAATGGTGCCAAACTGTTGCAAATTCTCCCCTGAAAGGTTTGGCGGTGGAAACAGAAGCCTTTTTATCAGAGGAAATGAAATCAGCCCTCGAAGACAAAACCAGTGAAAAAAAAATTTCTAAGCCACGGGGTCACAATTTCAGCAAAAATCTGAAATTCTCCAATTGTCTGAAAAATGGTGCCAAACTGTTGCAAATTCTCCCCTGAAAGGTTTGGCGGTGGAAACAGAAGCCTTGTTATCATAGGAAATGAAATCAGCCCTTGAAGACAAAACTTGTGAAAAAAATTTTTTCCAATCCCCGGGGTCACAATTTCGGCAAAAATCTGAAATTCTCCAATTCTCTCAAAAATGGTGCCAAACTGTTGCAAATTCTCCCCTGAAAGGTTTGGCGGTGGAAACAGAAGCCTTTTTATCAGAGGAAATGAAATCAGCCCTCGACAACTTAACCTGTGAAAAAAAAAATTTCTAAGCCCCGGGGTCACAATTTCAGCAAAAATCTGAAATTCTCCAATTCTCTCAAAAATGGTGCCAAACTGTTGCAAATTCTCCCCTGAAAGGTTTGGCGGTGGAAACAGAAGCCTTTTCATAATAGGAAATGAAATCAGCCCTCGAAGACAAAACCTGTGGGGAAAAAAATTTCTAAGCCCCGGGGTCACAATTTGAGCAAAAATCTGAAATTCTCCAATTCTCTCAAGAATGGTGCCAAACTGTTGCAAATTCTCCCCTGAAAGGTTTGGCGGTGGAAACAGAAGCCTTTTTATCATAGGAAATGAAATCAGCCCTCGACAACTTAAGCTGTGAAAAAAAAATTTTCGAAGCCCCGGGGTCACAATTTCAGCAAAAATCTGAAATTCTCCAATTCTCTCAAAAATGGTGCCAAACTGTTGCAAATTCTCCCCTGAAAGGTTTGGCGGTGGAAACAGAAGCCTTGTTATCATAGGAAATGAAATCAGCCCTTGAAGACAAAACCTGTGAAAAAAATTTTTCTAAGCCCCGGGGTCACAATTTCATCAAAAATCTGAAATTCTCCAATTCTCTCAAAAATGGTGCCAAACTGTTGCAAATTCTCCCCTGAAAGGTTTGGCGTAGGAAACAGAAGCCTTTTCATAATAGGAAATGTAATCAGCCCTCGAAGACAAAACCTGTGGAAAAATTTTTTTCTAAGCTCCGGGGTCACAATTTCAGCAAAAATCTGAAATTCTCCAATTCTCTGAAAAATGGTGCCAAACTGTTGCAAATTCTCGCCTGAAAGGTTTGGCGGTGGAAACAGAAGCCTTTTTATGAGAGAAAATGAAATCAACCCTCGAAGACAAAACCAGTGAAAAAAAAATTTCTAAGCCACGGGGTCACAATTTCAGCAAAAATCTGAAACTCTCCAATTCTCTCAAGAATGGTGCCAAACCGTTGCAAATTCTCCCCTGAAAGGTTTGGCAGTGGAAACAGAAGCCTTTTTATCAGAGGAAATGAAATCAGCCCTCGACAACTTAACCTGTGAAAAAAAAATTTCTAAGCCCCGGGGTCAGAATTTCAGTTAAAATCTGAAATTCTCCAATTCTCTCAAAAATGGTGCCAAACTGTTGCAAATTCTCCCCTGAAAGGTTTGGCGGTGGAAACAGAAGCCTTGTTATCATAGGAAATGAAATCAGCCCTTGAAGACAAAACCTGTGAAAAAAATTTTTTCCAAGCCCCGGGGTCACAATTTGACTAAAAATCTGAAATTCACCAATTCTCTCAAAAATGGTGCCAAACTGTTGCAAATTCTCAACTGAAAGGTTTGGCGGTGGAAACAGAAGCCTTTTTATCATAGGAAATGAAATCAGGCCTTGAAGACAAACCCTGTGAAAAAATTTTTTCTAAGCCCCGGGGTCACAATTTCAGCAAAAATCTGAAATTCTCCAATTCTCTCAAAAATGGTGCCAAACTGTTGCAAATTCTCCCCTGAAAGGTTTGGCGGTGGAAAGAGAAGCCTTTTTATCATAGGAAAGGAAATCAGCCCTCGACAACTTAAGCTGTGAAAAAAATTTTTTCGAAGCCCCGGGGTCACAATTTCAGCAAAAATCTGAAATTCTCCAATTCTCTCAAAAATGGTGCCAAACTGTTGCAAATTCTCCCCTGAAAGGTTTGGCGGTGGAAACAGAAGCCTTGTTATCATAGGAAATGAAATCAGCCCTTGAAGACAAAACCTGTGAAAAAAATTTTTCTAAGCCCCGGGGTCACAATTTCATCAAAAATCTGAAATTCTCCAATTCTCTCAAAAATGGTGCCAAACTGTTGCAAATTCTCCCCTGAAAGGTTTGGCGTAGGAAACAGAAGCCTTTTCATAATAGGAAATGTAATCAGCCCTCGAAGACAAAACCTGTGGAAAAAATTTTTTCTAAGCTCCGGGGTCACAATTTCAGCAAAAATCTGAAATTCTCCAATTCTCTCAAAAATGGTGCCAAACTGTTTCAAATTCTCCCCTGAAAGGTTTGGCGGTGGAAACAGAAGCCTTTTTATCATAGGAAATGAAATCAGCCCTCGACAACTTAAGCTGTGGAAAAAAAAATTTCTAAGCCGCGGGGTCACAATTTCAGCAAAAATCTGAAATTCTCCAATTCTCTCAAAAATGGTGCCAAACTGTTGCAAATTCTCCCCTGAAAGGTTTGGCGGTGGAAACAGAAGCCTTTTTATCAGAGGAAATGAATTCAGCCCTCGAAGACAAAACCTGTGGAAAAAATTTTTCTAAGCCCCGGGGTCACAATTTGAGCAAAAATCTGAAATTCACCAATTCTCTCAAAAATGGTGCCAAATTGTTGCAAATTCTCCCCTGAAAGGTTTGGCGGTGGAAACAGAAGCCTTTTTATCATAGGAAATGAAATCAGGCCTTGAAGACAAAACCTGTGAAAAAAATTTTTCTAAGCCCCGGGGTCACAATTTCATCAAAAATCTGAAATTCTCCCATTCTCTCAAAAATGGTGCCAAACTGTTGCAAATTCTCCACTGAAAGGTTTGGCGGAGGAAACAGAAGCCTTTTCATAATAGGAAATGTAATCAGCCCTCGAAGACAAAACCTGTGGAAAATTTTTTTTCTAAGCTCCGGGGTCACAATTTCAGCAAAAATCTGAAATTCTCCAATTCTCTCAAAAATGGTGCCAAACTGTTGCAAATTCTCCCCTGAAAGGTTTGGCGGTGGAAACAGAAGCCTTGTTATCATAGGAAATGAAATCAGCCCTTGAAGACAAAACCTGTGAAAAAAATTTTTTCCAATCCCCGGGGTCACAATTTCAGCAAAAATCTGAAATTCTCCAATTCTCTCAAAAATGGTGCCAAACTGTTGCAAATTCTCCCCTGAAAGGTTTGGCGGTGGAAACAGAAGTCTTTTTATCAGAGGAAATGAAATCAGCCCTCGAAGACACAACCTGTGGGGAAAAAAATTTCTAAGCCCCGGGGTCACAATTTTAGCAAAAAATCTGAAATTCTCCAATTCTCTCAAAAATGGTGCCAAACTGTTGCAAATTCTCCCCTGAAAGGTTTGGAGGTGGAAACAGAAGCCTTTTCATAATAGAAAATGAAATCAGCCCGCGAAGACAAAACCTGTGGGGGAAATAATTTCTGATCCCCGGGGTCAGAATTTCAGCAAAAAATCTGAAATTCTCCAATTCTCTCAAAAATGGTGCCAAATTGTTGCAAATTCTGCCCTGAAAGGTTTCGCGGTGGAAACAGAAGCCTTTTTATCACAGGAAATGAAATCAGCCCTCGACAACTTAACCTGTGAAAAAAAAAAATTCTAAGCCCCGGGGTCACAATTTCAGCAAAAATCTGAAATTCTCCAATTCACTCAAAAATGGTGCCAAACTGTTGCAAATTCTCCCCTGAAAGGTTTGGCGGTGGAAACAGAAGCCTTGTTATCAAAGGAAATGAAATCAGCCCTCGACAACTTAATCTGTGAAAAGAAAAATTTCTAAGCCCCGTGGTCACAATTTCAGTTAAAATCTGAAATTCTCCAATTCTTTCAAAAATGGTGCCAAACTGTTGCAAATTCTCCGCTGAAAGGTTTGCCGGAGGAAACAGAAGCCTTTTCATAATAGGAAAAGTAATCAGCCCTCGAAGACAAAACCTGTGGAAAAAATTTTTTCTAAGCTCCGGGGTCACAATTTCAGCAAAAATCTGAAATTCTCCAATTCTCTCAAAAATGGTGCCAAACTGTTGCAAATTCTCCCCTGAAAGGTTTGGCGGTGGAAACAGAAGCCTTTTTATCATAGGAAATGAAATCAGCCCTCGACAACTTAAGGTGTGAAAAAAAAATTTCTAAGCCCCGTGGTCACAATTTCAGTTAAAATCTGAAATTCTCCAATTCTCTCAAAAATGGTGCCAAACTGTTGCAAATTCTCCCCTGAAAGGTTTGGCGGTGGAAACAGAAGCCTTGTTATCATAGGAAATGAAATCAGCCCTTGAAGACAAAACCTGTGAAAAAAATTTTTTCCAAGCCCCGGGGTCACAATTTCAGCAAAAATCTGAAATTCTCCAATTCTCTCAAAAATGGTGCCAAACTGTTGCAAATTCTCCCCTGAAAGGTTTGGCGGTGGAAACAGAAGCCTTTTCATAATAGGAAATGAAATCAGCCCTCGAAGACAAAACCTGTGGGGAAAAAAATTTCTAAGCCCCGGGGTCACAATTTGAGCAAAAATCTGAAATTCTCCAATTCTCTCAAGAATGGTGCCAAACTGTTGCAAATTCTCCCCTGAAAGGTTTGGCGGTGGAAACAGAAGCCTTTTTATCATAGGAAATGAAATCAGCCCTCGAAGACAAAACCTGTGGAAAAATTTTTTCTAAGCCCCGGGGTCACAATTTGAGCAAAAATCTGAAATTCACCAATTTTCTCAAAAATGGTGCCAAACTGTTGCAAATTCTCCCCTGAAAGGTTTGGCGGAGGAAACAGAAGCCTTTTCATAATAGGAAATGTAATTAGCCCTCGAAGACAAAACCTGTGGAAAAAATTTTTTCTAAGCTCCGGGGTCACAATTTCAGCAAAAATCTGAAATTCTCCAATTCTCTCAAAAATGGTGCCAAACTGTTGCAAATTCTCCCCTGAAAGGTTTGCCGGTGGAAACAGAAGCCTTTTTATCATAGGAAATGAAATCAGCCCTCAACAACTTAAGCTGTGAAAAAAATTTTTTCGAAGCCCCGGGGTCACAATTTCAGCAAAAATCTGAAATTCTCCAATTCTCTCAAAAATGGTGCCAAACTGTTGCAAATTCTCCCCTGAAAGGTTTGGCGGTGGAAACAGAAGCCTTTTCATAATAGAAAATGAAATCAGCCCGCGAAGACAAAACCTGTGGGGGAAATAATTTCTGAGCCCCGGGGTCAGAATTTCAGCAAAAAATCTGAAATTCTCCAATTCTCTCAAAAATGGTGCCAAATTGTTGCAAATTCTCCCCTGAAAGGTTTCGCGGTGGAAACAGAAGCCTTTTTATCACAGGAAATGAAATCAGCCCTCGACAACTTAACCTGTGAAAAAAAAAAATTCTAAGCCCCGGGGTCACAATTTCAGCAAAAATCTGAAATTCTCCAATTCTCTCAAAAATGGTGCCAAACTGTTGCAAATTCTCCCCTGAAAGGTTTGGCGGTGGAAACAGAAGCCTTGTTATCATAGGAAATGAAATCAGCCCTTGAAGACAAAACCTGTGAAAAAAAAATTTCTAAGCCCCGGGGTCAGAATTTCAGTTAAAATCTGAAATTCTCCAATTCTCTCAAAAATGGTGCCAAACTGTTGCAAATTCTCCCCTGAAAGGTTTGGCGTAGGAAACAGAAGCCTTTTCATAATAGGAAATGTAATCAGCCCTCGAAGACAAAACCTGTGGAAAAATTTTTTTCTAAGCTCCGGGGTCACAATTTCAGCAAAAATCTGAAATTCTCCAATTCTCTCAAAAATGGTGCCAAACTGTTGCAAATTCTCGCCTGAAAGGTTTGGCGGTGGAAACAGAAGCCTTTTTATCATAGGAAATGAAATCAGCCCTCGACAACTTAAGCTGTGGAAAAAAAAATTTCTAAGCCGCGGGGTCACAATTTCAGCAAAAATCTGAAATTCTCCAATTCTCTCAAAAATGGTGACAAACTGTTGCAAATTCTCCCCTGAAAGGTTTGGCGGTGGAAACAGAAGCCTTTTTATCAGAGGAAATGAAATCAGCCCTCGAAGACAAAACCTGTGAAAAAAAATTTTCTAAGCCCCGGGGTCACAATTTCAGCAAAAATCTGAAATTCTCCAATTCTCTGAAAAATGGTGCCAAACTGTTGCAAATTCTCGCCTGAAAGGTTTGGCGGTGGAAACAGAAGCCTTTTTATCAGAGGAAATGAAATCAGCCCTCGAAGACAAAACCAGTGAAAAAAAAATTTCTAAGCCACGGGGTCACAATTTCAGCAAAAATCTGAAATTCTCCAATTGTCTGAAAAATGGTGCCAAACTGTTGCAAATTCTCCCCTGAAAGGTTTGGCGGTGGAAACAGAAGCCTTTTCATAATAGGAAATGAAATCAGCACTCGAAGTCAAAACCTGTGAAAAAAATTTTTTCTAAGCCCCGGGGTCACAATTTGACTAAAAATCTGAAATTCACCAATTCTCTCAAAAATGGTGCCAAACTGTTGCAAATTCTCCCCTGAAAGGTTTGGCGGTGGAAACAGAAGCCCTTTTATCATAGGAAATGAAATCAGGCCTTGAAGACAAACCCTGTGAAAAAAATTTTTCTAAGCCCCGGGGTCAGAATTTCAGCAAAAATCTGAAATTCTCCAATTCTCTCAAGAATGGTGCCAAACCGTTGCAAATTCTCCCCTGAAAGGTTTGGCAGTGGAAACAGAAGCCTTTTTATCAGAGGAAATGAAATCAGCCCTCGACAACTTAACCTGTGAAAAAAAAATTTCTAAGCCCCGGGGTCAGAATTTCAGTTAAAATCTGAAATTCTCCAATTCTCTCAAAAATGGTGCCAAACTGTTGCAAATTCTCCCCTGAAAGGTTTGGCGGTGGAAACAGAAGCCTTTTCATAATAGGAAATGAAATCAGCCCTCGAAGACAAAACCTGTGGGAAAAAAAATTTCTAAGCCCCGGGGTCACAATTTGAGCAAAAATCTGAAATTCTCCAATTCTCTCAAGAATGGTGCCAAACTGTTGCAAATTCTCCCCTGAAAGGTTTGGCGGTGGAAACAGAAGCCTTTTTATCATAGGAAATGAAATCAGCCCTCGAAGACAAAACCTGTGGAAAAAAAATTTCTAAGCCCCGGGGTCACAATTTGAGCAAAAATCTGAAATTCACCAATTCTCTCAAAAATGGTGCCAAACTGTTGCAAATTCTCCCCTGAAAGGTTTGGCGGAGGAAACAGAAGCCTTTTCATAATAGGAAATGTAATCAGCCCTCGAAGACAAAACCTGTGGAAAAATTTTTTTCTAAGCTCCGGGGTCACAATTTCAGCAAAAATCTGAAATTCTCCAATTCTCTCAAAAATGGTGCCAAACTGTTGCAAATTCTCCCCTGAAAGGTTTGGCGGTGGAAACAGAAGCCTTGTTATCATAGGAAATGAAATCAGCCCTTGAAGACAAAACCTGTGAAAAAAATTTTTTCCAATCCCCGGGGTCACAATTTCAGCAAAAATCTGAAATTCTCCAATTCTCTCAAAAATGGTGCCAAACTGTTGCAAATTCTCCCATGAAAGGTTTGGCGGTGGAAACAGAAGCCTTTTTATCAGAGGAAATGAAATCAGCCCTCGAAGACACAACCTGTGGGGAAAAAAATTTCTAAGCCCCGGGGTCACAATTTTAGCAAAAAATCTGAAATTCTCCAATTCTCTCAAAAATGGTGCCAAACTGTTGCAAATTCTCCCCTGAAATGTTTGGAGGTGGAAACAGAAGCCTTTTCATAATAGAAAATGAAATCAGCCCGCGAAGACAAAACCTGTGGGGGAAATAATTTCTGAGCCCCGGGGTCAGAATTTCAGCAAAAAATCTGAAATTCTCCAATTCTCTCAAAAATGGTGCCAAATTGTTGCAAATTCTGCCCTGAAAGGTTTCGCGGTGGAAACAGAAGCCTTTTTATCACAGGAAATGAAATCAGCCCTCGACAACTTAACCTGTGAAAAAAAAAAATTCTAAGCCCCGGGGTCACAATTTCAGCAAAAATCTGAAATTCTCCAATTCACTCAAAAATGGTGCCAAACTGTTGCAAATTCTCCCCTGAAAGGTTTGGCGGTGGAAACAGAAGCCTTGTTATCAAAGGAAATGAAATCAGCCCTCGACAACTTAATCTGTGAAAAGAAAAATTTCTAAGCCCCGTGGTCACAATTTCAGTTAAAATCTGAAATTCTCCAATTCTTTCAAAAATGGTGCCAAACTGTTGCAAATTCTCCGCTGAAAGGTTTGCCGGAGGAAACAGAAGCCTTTTCATAATAGGAAAAGTAATCAGCCCTCGAAGACAAAACCTGTGGAAAAATTTTTTTCTAAGCTCCGGGGTCACAATTTCAGCAAAAATCTGAAATTCTCCAATTCTCTCAAAAATGGTGCCAAACTGTTGCAAATTCTCCCCTGAAAGGTTTGGCGGTGGAAACAGAAGCCTTTTTATCATAGGAAATGAAATCAGCCCTCGACAACTTAAGGTGTGAAAAAAAAATTTCTAAGCCCCGTGGTCACAATTTCAGTTAAAATCTGAAATTCTCCAATTCTCTCAAAAATGGTGCCAAACTGTTGCAAATTCTCCCCTGAAAGGTTTGGCGGTGGAAACAGAAGCCTTGTTATCATAGGAAATGAAATCAGCCCTTGAAGACAAAACCTGTGAAAAAAAATTTTTCCAAGCCCCGGGGTCACAATTTCAGCAAAAATCTGAAATTCTCCAATTCTCTCAAAAATGGTGCCAAACTGTTGCAAATTCTCCCCTGAAAGGTTTGGCGGTGGAAACAGAAGCCTTTTCATAATAGGAAATGAAATCAGCCCTCGAAGACAAAACCTGTGGGGAAAAAAATTTCTAAGCCCCGGGGTCACAATTTGAGCAAAAATCTGAAATTCTCCAATTCTCTCAAGAATGGTGCCAAACTGTTGCAAATTCTCCCCTGAAAGGTTTGGCGGTGGAAACAGAAGCCTTTTTATCATAGGAAATGAAATCAGCCCTCGAAGACAAAACCTGTGGAAAAATTTTTTCTAAGCCCCGGG
The DNA here is from genome assembly GCF_964270895.1 of Podarcis filfolensis. NCBI lineage: Eukaryota > Metazoa > Chordata > Lepidosauria > Squamata > Lacertidae > Podarcis > Podarcis filfolensis. The sequence continues at coordinate 43,290 of NW_028149387.1, forward strand.
GTCACAATTTGAGCAAAAATCTGAAATTCACCAATTTTCTCAAAAATGGTGCCAAACTGTTGCAAATTCTCCCCTGAAAGGTTTGCCGGTGGAAACAGAAGCCTTTTTATCATAGGAAATGAAATCAGCCCTCAACAACTTAAGCTGTGAAAAAAAATTTTTCGAAGCCCCGGGGTCACAATTTCAGCAAAAATCTGAAATTCTCCAATTCTCTCAAAAATGGTGCCAAACTGTTGCAAATTCTCCCCTGAAAGGTTTGGCGGTGGAAACAGAAGCCTTTTCATAATAGAAAATGAAATCAGCCCGCGAAGACAAAACCTGTGGGGGAAATAATTTCTGAGCCCCGGGGTCAGAATTTCAGCAAAAAATCTGAAATTCTCCAATTCTCTCAAAAATGGTGCCAAATTGTTGCAAATTCTCCCCTGAAAGGTTTCGCGGTGGAAACAGAAGCCTTTTTATCACAGGAAATGAAATCAGCCCTCGACAACTTAACCTGTGAAAAAAAAAAATTCTAAGCCCCGGGGTCACAATTTCAGCAAAAATCTGAAATTCTCCAATTCACTCAAAAATGGTGCCAAACTGTTGCAAATTCTCCCCTGAAAGGTTTGGCGGTGGAAACAGAAGCCTTGTTATCAAAGGAAATGAAATCAGCCCTCGACAACTTAATCTGTGAAAAGAAAAATTTCTAAGCCCCGTGGTCACAATTTCAGTTAAAATCTGAAATTCTCCAATTCTTTCAAAAATTGTGCCAAACTGTTGCAAATTCTCCCCTGAAAGGTTTGCCGGAGGAAACAGAAGCCTTTTCATAATAGGAAAAGTAATCAGCCCTCGAAGACAAAACCTGTGGAAAAATTTTTTTCTAAGCTCCGGGGTCACAATTTCAGCAAAAATCTGAAATTCTCCAATTCTCTCAAAAATGGTGCCAAACTGTTGCAAATTCTCCCCTGAAAGGTTTGGCGGTGGAAACAGAAGCCTTGTTATCAAAGGAAATGAAATCAGCCCTCGACAACTTAATCTGTGAAAAGAAAAATTTCTAAGCCCCGGGGTCACAATTTCTGCAAAAATCTGAAATTCTCCAATTCTCTCAAAAATGGTGCCAAACTGTTGCAAATTCTCCCCTGAAAGGTTTGGCGGTGGAAACAGAAGCCTTTTTATCATAGGAAATGAAATCAGCCCTCGACAACTTAAGCTGTGAAAAAAAAATTTCTAAGCCCCGTGGTCACAATTTCAGTTAAAATCTGAAATTCTCCAATTCTCTCAAAAATGGTGCCAAACTGTTGCAAATTCTCCCCTGAAAGGTTTGGCGGTGGAAACAGAAGCCTTGTTATCAAAGGAAATGAAATCAGCCCTCGACAATTTAATCTGTGAAAAGAAAAATTTCTAAGCCCCGGGGTCACAATTTGTGCAAAAATCTGAAATTCTCCAATTCTCTCAAAAATGGTGCCAAACTGTTGCAAATTCTCCCCTGAAAGGTTTGGCGGTGGAAACAGAAGCCTTTTCATAATAGGAAATGAAATCAGCCCTCGAAGACAAAACCTGTGGGGAAAAAAATTTCTAAGCCCCGGGGTCACAATTTGAGCAAAAATCTGAAATTCTCCAATTCTTTCAAAAATGGTGCCAAACTGTTGCAAATTCTCCCCTGAAAGGTTTGGCGGTGGAAACAGAAGCCTTTTCATAATAGAAAATGAAATCAGCCCGCGAAGACAAAACCTGTGGGGGAAATAATTTCTGAGCCCCGGGGTCAGAATTTCAGAAAAAAATCTGAAATTCTCCAATTCTCTCAAAAATGGTGCCAAATTGTTGCAAATTCTCCCCTGAAAGGTTTGGCGGTGGAAACAGAAGCCTTGTTATCAAAGGAAATGAAATCAGCCCTCGACAACTTAATCTGTGAAAAGAAAAATTTCTAAGCCCCGTGGTCACAATTTCAGTTAAAATCTGAAATTCTCCAATTCTTTCAAAAATTGTGCCAAACTGTTGCAAATTCTCCCCTGAAAGGTTTGCCGGAGGAAACAGAAGCCTTTTCATAATAGGAAAAGTAATCAGCCCTCGAAGACAAAACCTGTGGAAAATTTTTTTTCTAAGCTCCGGGGTCACAATTTCAGCAAAAATCTGAAATTCTCCAATTCTCTCAAAAATGGTGCCAAACTGTTGCAAATTCTCCCCTGAAAGGTTTGGCGGTGGAAACAGAAGCCTTGTTATCAAAGGAAATGAAATCAGCCCTCGACAACTTAATCTGTGAAAAGAAAAATTTCTAAGCCCCGGGGTCACAATTTCTGCAAAAATCTGAAATTCTCCAATTCTCTCAAAAATGGTGCCAAACTGTTGCAAATTCTCCCCTGAAAGGTTTGGCGGTGGAAACAGAAGCCTTTTTATCATAGGAAATGAAATCAGCCCTCGACAACTTAAGCTGTGAAAAAAAAATTTCTAAGCCCCGTGGTCACAATTTCAGTTAAAATCTGAAATTCTCCAATTCTCTCAAAAATGGTGCCAAACTGTTGCAAATTCTCCCCTGAAAGGTTTGGCGGTGGAAACAGAAGCCTTGTTATCAAAGGAAATGAAATCAGCCCTCGACAACTTAATCTGTGAAAAGAAAAATTTCCAAGCCCCGGGGTCACAATTTCTGCAAAAATCTGAAATTCTCCAATTCTCTCAAAAATGGTGCCAAACTGTTGCAAATTCTCCACTGAAAGGTTTGGCGGTGGAAACAGAAGCCTTTTCATAATAGGAAATGAAATCAGCCCTCGAAGACAAAACCTGTGGGGAAAAAAATTTCTAAGCCCCGGGGTCACAATTTGAGCAAAAATCTGAAATTCTCCAATTCTTTCAAAAATGGTGCCAAACTGTTGCAAATTCTCCCCTGAAAGGTTTGCCGGAGGAAACAGAAGCCCTTTCATAATAGGAAAAGTAATCAGCCCTCGAAGACAAAACCTGTGGAAAAAAATTTTTCTAAGCTCCGGGGTCACAATTTCAGCAAAAATCTGAAATTCTCCAATTCTCTCAAAAATGGTGCCAAACTGTTGCAAATTCTCCCCTGAAAGGTTTGGCGGTGGAAACAGAAGCCTTGTTATCAAAGGAAATGAAATCAGCCCTCGACAACTTAATCTGTGAAAAGAAAAATTTCTAAGCCCCGGGTCACAATTTCAGCAAAAATCTGAAATTCTCCAATTCTCTCAAAAATGGTGCCAAACTGTTGCAAATTCTCCCCTGAAAGGTTTGGCGGTGGAAACAGAAGCCTTTTTATCATAGGAAATGAAATCAGCCCTCGACAACTTAAGGTGTGAAAAAAGAATTTCTAAGCCCCGTGGTCACAATTTCAGTTAAAATCTGAAATTCTCCAATTCTCTCAAAAATGGTGCCAAACTGTTGCAAATTCTCCCCTGAAAGGTTTGGCGGTGGAAACAGAAGCCTTGTTATCATAGGAAATGAAATCAGCCCTTGAAGACAAAACCTGTGAAAAAAAATTTTTCCAAGCCCCGGGGTCACAATTTCAGCAAAAATCTGAAATTCTCCAATTCTCTCAAAAATGGTGCCAAACTGTTGCAAATTCTCCCCTGAAAGGTTTGGCGGTGGAAACAGAAGCCTTTTCATAATAGGAAATGAAATCAGCCCTCGAAGACAAAACCTGTGGGGAAAAAAATTTCTAAGCCCCGGGGTCACAATTTGAGCAAAAATCTGAAATTCTCCAATTCACTCAAGAATGGTGCCAAACTGTTGCAAATTCTCCCCTGAAAGGTTTGGCGGTGGAAACAGAAGCCTTTTTATCATAGGAAATGAAATCAGCCCTCGAAGACAAAACCTGTGGAAAATTTTTTTCTAAGCCCCGGGGTCACAATTTGAGCAAAAATCTGAAATTCTCCAATTCTCTCAAAAATGGTGCCAAACTGTTGCAAATTCTCCCCTGAAAGGTTTGGCGGTGGAAACAGAAGCCTTTTTATCATAGGAAATGAAATCAGCCCTCAACAACTTAAGCTGTGAAAAAAATTTTTTCGAAGCCCCGGGGTCACAATTTCAGCAAAAATCTGAAATTCTCCAATTCTCTCAAAAATGGTGCCAAACTGTTGCAAATTCTCCCCTGAAAGGTTTGGAGGTGGAAACAGAAGCCTTTTCATAATAGAAAATGAAATCAGCCCGCGAAGACAAAACCTGTGGGGGAAATAATTTCTGAGCCCCGGGGTCACAATTTCAGCAAAAAATCTGAAATTCTCCAATTCTCTCAAAAATGGTGCCAAACTGTTGCAAATTCTCCCCTGAAAGGTTTCGCGGTGGAAACAGAAGCCTTTTTATCAGAGGAAATGAAATCAGCCCTCGACAACTTAACCTGTGAAAAAAAAAATTTCTAAGCCCCGGGGTCACAATTTCAGCAAAAATCTGAAATTCTCCAATTCACTCAAAAATGGTGCCAAACTGTTGCAAATTCTCCCCTGAAAGGTTTGGCGGTGGAAACAGAAGCCTTGTTATCAAAGGAAATGAAATCAGCCCTCGACAACTTAATCTGTGAAAAGAAAAATTTCTAAGCCCCGTGGTCACAATTTCAGTTAAAATCTGAAATTCTCCAATTCTTTCAAAAATGGTGCCAAACTGTTGCAAATTCTCCCCTGAAAGGTTTGCCGGAGGAAACAGAAGCCTTTTCATAATAGGAAAAGTAATCAGCCCTCGAAGACAAAACCTGTGGAAAAAATTTTTTCTAAGCTCCGGGGTCACAATTTCAGCAAAAATCTGAAATTCTCCAATGCTCTCAAAAATGGTGCCAAACTGTTGCAAATTCTCCCCTGAAAGGTTTGGCAGTGGAAACAGAAGCCTTTTTATCATAGGAAATGAAATCAGCCCTCGACAACTTAAGCTGTGAAAAAAAAATTTCTAAGCCCCGTGGTCACAATTTCAGTTAAAATCTGAAATTCTCCAATTCTCTCAAAAATGGTGCCAAACTGTTGCAAATTCTCCCCTGAAAGGTTTGGCGGTGGAAACAGAAGCCTTGTTATCATAGGAAATGAAATCAGCCCTTGAAGACAAAACCTGTGAAAAAAATTTTTTCTAAGCCCCGGGGTCACAATTTCAGCGAAAATCTGAAATTCTCCAATTCTCTCAAAAATGGTGTCAAACTGTTGCAAATTCTCCCCTGAAAGGTTTGGCGGTGGAAACAGAAGCCTTTTTATCAGAGGAAATGAAATCAGTCCTCGACAACTTAACATGTGAAAAAAAAATTTCTAAGCCCCGGGGTCACAATTTCTGCAAAAATCTGAAATTCTCCAATTCTCTCAAAAATGGTGCCAAACTGTTGCAAATTCTCCCCTGAAAGGTTTGGCGGTGGAAACAGAAGCCTTTTTATCATAGGAAATGAAATCAGCCCTCGAAGACACAACCTGTTGGGTAAAAATTTTCTAAGCCCCGGGGTCACAATTTTAGCAAAAAATCTGAAATTCTCCAATTCTCTCAAAAATGGTGCCAAACTGTTGCAAATTCTCCCCTGAAAGGTTTGGCGGTGGAAACAGAAGCCTTGTTATCATAGGAAATGAAATCAGCCCTTGAAGACAAAACCTGTGAAAAAAATTTTTTCCAAGCCCCGGGGTCACAATTTCAGCAAAAATCTGAAATTCTTCAATTCTCTCAAAAATGGTGCCAAACTGTTGCAAATTCTCCCCTGAAAGGTTTGGCGGTGGAAACAGAAGCCTTTTTATCATAGGAAATGAAATCAGCCCTCGACAACTTAAGGTGTGAAAAAAAAATTTCTAAGCCCCGTGGTCACAATTTCAGTTAAAATCTGAAATTCTCCAATTCTCTCAAAAATGGTGCCAAACTGTTGCAAATTCTCCCCTGAAAGGTTTGGCGGTGGAAACAGAAGCCTTGTTATCATAGGAAATGAAACCAGCCCTTGAAGACAAAACCTGTGAAAAAAAAATTTTCCAAGCCCCGGGGTCACAATTTCAGCAAAAATCTGAAATTCTCCAATTCTCTCAAAAATGGTGCCAAACTGTTGCAAATTCTCCCCTGAAAGGTTTGGCGGTGGAAACAGAAGCCTTTTATCATAGGAAATGAAATCAGCCCTCGAAGACAAAACCTGTGGAAAAATTTTTTCTAAGCCCCGGGGTCACAATTTGAGCAAAAATCTGAAATTCACCAATTCTCTCAAAAATGGTGCCAAACTGTTGCAAATTCTCCGCTGAAAGGTTTGGCGGAGGAAACAGAAGCCTTTTCATAATAGGAAATGTAATTAGCCCTCGAAGACAAAACCTGTGGAAAAAAATTTTTCTAAGCTCCGGGGTCACAATTTCAGCAAAAATCTGAAATTCTCCAATTCTCTCAAAAATGGTGCCAAACTGTTGCAAATTCTCCCCTGAAAGGTTTGGCGGTGGAAACAGAAGCCTTTTTATCATAGGAAATGAAATCAGCC
>NW_028149386.1:0-49485 GCF_964270895.1 Podarcis filfolensis
GGGTCACAATTTCAGCAAAAATCTGAAATTCTCCAATTCTCTCAAAAATGGTGCCAAACTGTTGCAATTCTCCCCTGAAAGGTTTCGCGGGAAAACAGAAGGCTTTTTATGATAGGAAATGAAATCAGCCCTCGAAGACAAAATGTGCGAAAAAAATTTTTTTTAAGCCCCGGAATCACAATTTCAGCAAAAATCTGAAATTCTCCAATTCTCTCAAAAATGGTGCCAAACTGTTGCAAATTCTCCCCTGAAAGGTTTGGCGGTGGAAACAGAAGCCTATTTATCATAGGAAATGATATCAACCCTCAAAGACAAAACCTGTGGGAAAAAAAATTTCTAAGCCCCGGGGTCACAATTTCAGCAAAAATCTGAAATTCTCCAATTCTCTCAAAAATGGTGCCAAACTGTTGCAAATTCTCCCTGAAAGGTTTGGCGGTGGAAACAGAAGCCTTTTTATCATAGGAAATGAAATCAACCCTCAAAGACAAAAGCTGTGGAAGAAAAATTTTCTAAGCCCCGGGGTCACAATTTTCAGCAAAAATCTGAAATTCTCCAATTCTCTCAAAAATCGTGCCAAACTGTTGCAAATTCTCCCCTGAAAGGTTTGGCGGTGGAAACAGAAGCCTATTTATCATAGGAAATGAAATCAACCCTCGAAGACAAAACCTGTGAAAAAAAAAAAAAATCTAAGCCCCGGGGTCACAATTTCAGCAAAAATCAGAAATTCTCCAATTCTCTCAAAAATGGTGCCAAACTGTTGCAAATTCTCCCTGAAAGGTTTGGCGGTGGAAACAGAAGCCTTTTTATCATAGGAAATGAAATCAGCCCTCGAAGACAAAACCTGTGAAAAAAAATTTTTCTAAGCCCCGGGGTCACAATTTCAGCAAAAATCAGAAATTCTCCAATTCTCTCAAAAATGGTGCCAAACTGTTGCAAATTCTCCCCTGAAAGGTTTGGCGGTGAAAACAGAACGCTTTTTATGACAGGAAATGAAATCAGCCCTCGAAGACAAAATGTGTGAAAAAAATTTTTCTAAGCCCCGGGGTCACAATTTCATCAAAAATCTGAAATTCTCCAATTCTCTCAAAAATGTTGTCAAACTGTTGCAAATTCTCCCATGAAAGGTTTGGCGGTGGAAACAGAAGCCTATTTATCATAGGAAATGAAAACAACCCTCAAAGACAAAAGCTGTGGAAAAATTTTTTTCTAAGCCCCGGGTTCACAATTTCAGCAAAAATCTGAAATTCTCCAATTCTCTCAAAAAATGGTGTCAAACTGTTGCAAATTCTTCCCATGAAAGGTTTGGCGGTGGAAACAGAAGCCTATTTATCATAGGAAATGAAATCAACCCTCAAAGACAAAAGCTGTGGAAAAATTTTTTTTCTAAGCCCCGGGTTCACAATTTCAGCAAAAATCTGAAATTCTCCAATTCTCTCAAAAAATGGTGCCAAACTGTTGCAAATTCTCCCCTGAAAGGTTTGGCGGTGGAAACAGAAGCCTATTTATCATAGGAAATGAAATTAACCCTCAAAGACAAAACCTGTGGAAAAAAAAATTTCTAAGCCCCGGGGTCACAATTTCAGCAAAAATCTGAAATTCTCCAATTCTCTCAAAAATGGTGCCAAACTCTTGCAAATTCTCCGCTGAAAGGTTTGGCGGTGGAAACAGAAGCCTTTTTATCATAGGAAATGAAATCAGCCCTTGAAGACAAAAGCTGTGGAAAAAAAAATTTTCTAAGCCCCGGGGTCACAATTTCCAGCAAAAATCTGAAATTCTCCAATTCTCTCAAAAATGGTGCCAAACTGTTGCAAATTCTCCCCTGAAAGGTTTGGCGGTGGAAACAGAAGCCTATTTATCATAGGAAATGAATTCAACCCTCGAAGACAAAACGTGTGAAAAATTTTTTTTCTAAGCCCCGGGGTCACAATTTCAGCAAAAAATCTGAAATTCTCCAATTCTCTAAAAAATGGTGCCAAACTTTTGAAAATTCTCCCCTGAAAGGTTTGGCGGTGGAAACAGAAGCCTTTTTATCATAGGAAATGAAATCAACCCTCAAGGACAAAAACTGTGGAAAAAAATTTTTCTAAGCCCCGGGGTCACAATTTCATCAAAATCTGAAATTCTCCAATTCTCTCAAAAATGGTGTCAAACTGTTGCAAATTCTCCCATGAAGGTTTGGCGGTGGAAACAGAAGCCTATTTATCATAGGAAATGAAATCAACCCTCAAAGACAAAAGCTGTGGAAAATTTTTTTTTAAACCCCGGGGTCACAATTTCAGCAAAAATCTGAAATTCTCCAATTCTCTCAAAAATGGTGCCAAACTGTTGCAAATTCTCCCCTGAAAGGTTTGGCGGTGAAAACAGAAGGCTTTTTATGATAGGAAATGAAATCAGCCCTCGAAGACAAAATGTGCGAAAAAAAATTTTTTTTAAGCCCCGGAATCACAATTTCAGCAAAAATCTGAAATTCTCCCAAAAATGGTGCCAAACTGTTGCAAATTCTCCCCTGAAAGGTTTGGCGGTGGAAACAGAAGCCTATTTATCATAGGAAATGATATCAACCCTCAAAGACAAAACCTGTGGAAAAAAAAATTTCTAAGCCCCGGGGTCACAATTTCAGCAAAAATCTGAAATTCTCCAATTCTCTCAAAAATGGTGCCAAACTGTTGCAAATTCTCCCCTGAAAAGGTTTGGCGGTGGAAACAGAAGCCTTTTTATCATAGGAAATGAAATCAACCCTCAAAGACAAAAGCTGTGGAAGAAAAATTTTCTAAGCCCCGGGGTCACAATTTCAGCAAAAATCTGAAATTCTCCAATTCTCTCAAAAATCGTGCCAAACTGTTGCAAATTCTCCCCTGAAAGGTTTGGCGGTGGAAACAGAAGCCTATTTATCATAGGAAATGAAATCAACCCTCGAAGACAAAACCTGTGAAAAAAAAAAATTCTAAGCCCCGGGGTCACAATTTCAGCAAAAATCTGAAATTCTCCAATTCTCTCAAAAATGGTGCCAAACTGTTGCAAATTCTCCCCTGAAAGGTTTGGCGGTGGAAACAGAAGCCTTTTTATCATAGGAAATGAAATCAGCCCTCGAAGACAAAACCTGTGAAAAAAAATTTTTCTAAGCCCCGGGGTCACAATTTCAGCAAAAATCTGAAATTCTCCAATTCTCTCAAAAATGGTGCCAAACTGTTGCAAATTCTCCCCTGAAAGGTTTGGCGGTGAAAACAGAACGCTTTTTATGACAGGAAATGAAATCAGCCCTCGAAGACAAAATGTGTGAAAAAATTTTTTCTAAGCCCCGGGGTCACAATTTCATCAAAAATCTGAAATTCTCCAATTCTCTCAAAAATGTTGTCAAACTGTTGCAAATTCTCCCATGAAAGGTTTGGCGGTGGAAACAGAAGCCTATTTATCATAGGAAATGAAATCAACCCTCAAAGACAAAAGCTGTGGAAAAATTTTTTTCTAAGCCCCGGGTTCACAATTTCAGCAAAAATCTGAAATTCTCCAATTCTCTCAAAAATGGTGTCAAACTGTTGCAAATTCTCCCATGAAAGGTTTGGCGGTGGAAACAGAAGCCTATTTATCATAGGAAATGAAATCAACCCTCAAAGACAAAAGCTGTGGAAAAATTTTTTTCTAAGCCCCGGGTTCACAATTTCAGCAAAAATCTGAAATTCTCCAATTCTCTCAAAAATGGTGCCAAACTGTTGCAAATTCTCCCCTGAAAGGTTTGGCGGTGGAAACAGAAGCCTATTTATCATAGGAAATGAAATTAACCCTCAAAGACAAAACCTGTGGAAAAAAAAATTTCTAAGCCCCGGGGTCACAATTTCAGCAAAAATCTGAAATTCTCCAATTCTCTCAAAAATGGTGCCAAACTCTTGCAAATTCTCCGCTGAAAGGTTTGGCGGTGGAAACAGAAGCCTTTTTATCATAGGAAATGAAATCAGCCCTTGAAGACAAAAGCTGTGGAAAAAAAATTTTCTAAGCCCCGGGGTCACAATTTCAGCAAAAATCTGAAATTCTCCAATTCTCTCAAAAATGGTGCCAAACTGTTGCAAATTCTCCCCTGAAAGGTTTGGCGGTGGAAACAGAAGCCTATTTATCATAGGAAATGAATTCAACCCTCGAAGACAAAACGTGTGAAAAAATTTTTTTCTAAGCCCCGGGGTCACAATTTCAGCAAAAATCTGAAATTCTCCAATTCTCTAAAAAATGGTGCCAAACTTTTGAAAATTCTCCCCTGAAAGGTTTGGCGGTGGAAACAGAAGCCTTTTTATCATAGGAAATGAAATCAACCCTCAAGGACAAAAACTGTGGAAAAAAAATTTTCTAAGCCCAGGGGTCACAATTTCAGCAAAAATCTGAAATTCTCCAATTCTCTCAAAAATGGTGCCAAACTGTTGCAAATTCTCCCCTGAAAGGTTTGGCGGTGAAAACAGAACGCTTTTTATGACAGGAAATGAAATCAGCCCTCGAAGACAAAATGTGTGAAAAAAATTTTTTCTAAGCCCCGGGGTCACAATTTCATCAAAAATCTGAAATTCTCCAATTCTCTCAAAAATGGTGCCAAACTGTTGCAAATTCTCCCCTGAAAGGTTTGGCGGTGGAAACAGAAGCCTATTTATCATAGGAAATGATATCAACCCTCAAAGACAAAACCTGTGGAAAAAAAAATTTCTAAGCCCCGGGGTCACAATTTCAGCAAAAATCTGAAATTCTCCAATTCTCTCAAAAATGGTGCCAAACTGTTGCAAATTCTCCCCTGAAAGGTTTGGCGGTGGAAACAGAAGCCTTTTTATCATAGGAAATGAAATCAACCCTCAAAGACAAAAGCTGTGGAAGAAAAATTTTCTAAGCCCCGGGGTCACAATTTCAGCAAAAATCTGAAATTCTCCAATTCTCTCAAAAATCGTGCCAAACTGTTGCAAATTCTCCCCTGAAAGGTTTGGCGGTGGAAACAGAAGCCTATTTATCATAGGAAATGAAATCAACCCTCGAAGACAAAACCTGTGAAAAAAAAAAATTCTAAGCCCCGGGGTCACAATTTCAGCAAAAATCTGAAATTCTCCAATTCTCTCAAAAATGGTGCCAAACTGTTGCAAATTCTCCCCTGAAAGGTTTGGCGGTGAAAACAGAACGCTTTTTATGACAGGAAATGAAATCAGCCCTCGAAGACAAAATGTGTGAAAAAAATTTTTCTAAGCCCCGGGGTCACAATTTCATCAAAAATCTGAAATTCTCCAATTCTCTCAAAAATGTTGTCAAACTGTTGCAAATTCTCCCATGAAAGGTTTGGCGGTGGAAACAGAAGCCTATTTATCATAGGAAATGAAATCAACCCTCAAAGACAAAAGCTGTGGACAATTTTTTTTTTAAACCCCGGGGTCACAATTTCAGCAAAAATCTGAAATTCTCCAATTCTCTCAAAAATGGTGCCAAACTGTTGCAAATTCTCCCCTGAAAGGTTTGGCGGTGGAAACAGAAGCCTATTTATCATAGGAAATGAAATCAACCCTCAAAGACAAAACCTGTGAAAAAAAAAATTTCTAAGCCCCGGGGTCACAATTTCAGCAAAAATCTGAAATTCTCCAATTCTCTCAAAAATGGTGCCAAACTGTTGCAAATTCTCCCCTGAAAGGTTTGGCGGTGGAAACAGAAGCCTATTTATCATAGGAAATGAAATCAACCCTCGAAGACAAAACGTGTGAAAAAAAAAAATTCTAAGCCCCGGGGTCACAATTTCAGCAAAAATCTGAAATTCTCCAATTCTCTCAAAAATGGTGCCAAACTGTTGAAAATTCTCCCCTGAAAGGTTTGGCGGTGGAAACAGAAGCCTTTTTATCATAGGAAATGAAATCAGCCCTCGAAGACAAAACCTGTGGAAAAAAAAATTTTCTAAGCCCCGGGGTCACAATTTCAGCAAAAATCTGAAATTCTCCAATTCTCTCAAAAATGGTGCCAAACTGTTGCAAATTCTCCCCTGAAAGGTTTGGCGGTGAAAACAGAAGGCTTTTTATGATAAGAAATGAAATCAGCCCTCGAAGACAAAATGTGCGAAAAAAATTTTTTTTAAGCCCCGGAATCACAATTTCAGCAAAAATCTGAAATTCTCCAATTCTCTCAAAAATGGTGCCAAACTGCTGCAAATTCTCCCCTGAAAGGTTTGGCGGTGGAAACAGAAGCCTATTTATCATAGGAAATGATATCAACCCTCAAAGACAAAACCTGTGGAAAAAAAAATTTCTAAGCCCCGGGGTCACAATTTCAGCAAAAATCTGAAATTCTCCAATTCTCTCAAAAATGGTGCCAAACTGTTGCAAATTCTCCCCTGAAAGGTTTGGCGGTGGAAACAGAAGCCTTTTTATCATAGGAAATGAAATCAACCCTCAAAGACAAAAGCTGTGGAAGAAAAATTTTCTAAGCCCCGGGGTCACAATTTCAGCAAAAATCTGAAATTCTCCAATTCTCTCAAAAATCGTGCCAAACTGTTGCAAATTCTCCCCTGAAAGGTTTGGCGGTGGAAACAGAAGCCTATTTATCATAGGAAATGAAATCAACCCTCGAAGACAAAACCTGTGAAAAAAAAAAATTCTAAGCCCCGGGGTCACAATTTCAGCAAAAATCAGAAATTCTCCAATTCTCTCAAAAATGGTGCCAAACTGTTGCAAATTCTCCCCTGAAAGGTTTGGCGGTGGAAACAGAAGCCTTTTTATCATAGGAAATGAAATCAGCCCTCGAAGACAAAACCTGTGAAAAAAAATTTTTCTAAGCCCCGGGGTCACAATTTCAGCAAAAATCTGAAATTCTCCAATTCTCTCAAAAATGGTGCCAAACTGTTGCAAATTCTCCCCTGAAAGGTTTGGCGGTGAAAACAGAACGCTTTTTATGACAGGAAATGAAATCAGCCCTCGAAGACAAAATGTGTGAAAAAAATTTTTCTAAGCCCCGGGGTCACAATTTCATCAAAAATCTGAAATTCTCCAATTCTCTCAAAAATGTTGTCAAACTGTTGCAAATTCTCCCATGAAAGGTTTGGCGGTGGAAACAGAAGCCTATTTATCATAGGAAATGAAATCAACCCTCAAAGACAAAAGCTGTGGAAAAATTTTTTTCTAAGCCCCGGGTTCACAATTTCAGCAAAAATCTGAAATTCTCCAATTCTCTCAAAAATGGTGTCAAACTGTTGCAAATTCTCCCATGAAAGGTTTGGCGGTGGAAACAGAAGCCTATTTATCATAGGAAATGAAATCAACCCTCAAAGACAAAAGCTGTGGAAAAATTTTTTTCTAAGCCCCGGGTTCACAATTTCAGCAAAAATCTGAAATTCTCCAATTCTCTCAAAAATGGTGCCAAACTGTTGCAAATTCTCCCCTGAAAGGTTTGGCGGTGGAAACAGAAGCCTATTTATCATAGGAAATGAAATTAACCCTCAAAGACAAAACCTGTGGAAAAAAAAATTTCTAAGCCCCGGGGTCACAATTTCAGCAAAAATCTGAAATTCTCCAATTCTCTCAAAAATGGTGCCAAACTCTTGCAAATTCTCCGCTGAAAGGTTTGGCGGTGGAAACAGAAGCCTTTTTATCATAGGAAATGAAATCAGCCCTTGAAGACAAAAGCTGTGGGAAAAAAATTTTCTAAGCCCCGGGGTCACAATTTCAGCAAAAATCTGAAATTCTCCAATTCTCTCAAAAATGGTGCCAAACTGTTGCAAATTCTCCCCTGAAAGGTTTGGCGGTGGAAACAGAAGCCTATTTATCATAGGAAATGAATTCAACCCTCGAAGACAAAACGTGTGAAAAAATTTTTTTCTAAGCCCCGGGGTCACAATTTCAGCAAAAATCTGAAATTCTCCAATTCTCTAAAAAATGGTGCCAAACTTTTGAAAATTCTCCCCTGAAAGGTTTGGCGGTGGAAACAGAAGCCTTTTTATCATAGGAAATGAAATCAACCCTCAAGGACAAAAACTGTGGAAAAAAAATTTTCTAAGCCCAGGGGTCACAATTTCAGCAAAAATCTGAAATTCTCCAATTCTCTCAAAAATGGTGCCAAACTGTTGCAAATTCTCCCCTGAAAGGTTTGGCGGTGAAAACAGAACGCTTTTTATGACAGGAAATGAAATCAGCCCTCGAAGACAAAATGTGTGAAAAAAAATTTTTCTAAGCCCCGGGGTCACAATTTCATCAAAAATCTGAAATTCTCCAATTCTCTCAAAAATGGTGTCAAACTGTTGCAAATTCTCCCCTGAAAGGTTTGGCGGTGGAAACAGAAGCCTATTTATCATAGGAAATGAAATCAACCCTCAAAGACAAAAGCTGTGGAAAATTTTTTTTTTAAACCCTGGGGTCACAATTTCAGCAAAAATCTGAAATTCTCCAATTCTCTCAAAAATCGTGCCAAACTGTTGCAAATTCTCCCCTGAAAGGTTTGGCGGTGGAAACAGAAGCCTATTTATCATAGGAAATGAAATCAACCCTCAAAGACAAAACCTGTGAAAAAAAAAATTTCTAAGCCCCGGGGTCACAATTTCAGCAAAAATCTGAAATTCTCCAATTCTCTCAAAAATGGTGCCAAACTGTTGAAAATTCTCCCCTGAAAGGTTTGGCGGTGGAAACAGAAGCCTATTTATCATAGGAAATGAAATCAACCCTCGAAGACAAAACGTGTGGAAAAAAAAAATTCTAAGCCCCGGGGTCACAATTTCAGCAAAAATCTGAAATTCTCCAATTCTCTCAAAAATGGTGCCAAACTGTTGAAAATTCTCCCCTGAAAGGTTTGGCGGTGGAAACAGAAGCCTTTTTATCATAGGAAATGAAATCAGCCCTCGAAGACAAAACCTGTGGAAAAAAAAATTTTCTAAGCCCCGGGGTCACAATTTCAGCAAAAATCTGAAATTCTCCAATTCTCTCAA
The DNA here is from genome assembly GCF_964270895.1 of Podarcis filfolensis. Taxonomy (NCBI): domain Eukaryota; kingdom Metazoa; phylum Chordata; class Lepidosauria; order Squamata; family Lacertidae; genus Podarcis; species Podarcis filfolensis. Next base: position 8,915 of record NW_028149386.1, read on the forward strand.
AAATGGTGCCAAACTGTTGCAAATTCTCCCCTGAAAGGTTTCGCGGTGAAAACAGAAGGCTTTTTATGATAGGAAATGAAATCAGCCCTCGAAGACAAAATGTGCGAAAAAAATTTTTTTTAAGCCCCGGAATCACAATTTCAGCAAAAATCTGAAATTCTCCAATTCTCTCAAAAATGGTGCCAAACTGTTGCAAATTCTCCCCTGAAAGGTTTGGCGGTGGAAACAGAAGCCTATTTATCATAGGAAATGATATCAACCCTCAAAGACAAAACCTGTGGAAAAAAAAATTTCTAAGCCCCGGGGTCACAATTTCAGCAAAAATCTGAAATTCTCCAATTCTCTCAAAAATGGTGCCAAACTGTTGCAAATTCTCCCCTGAAAGGTTTGGCGGTGGAAACAGAAGCCTTTTTATCATAGGAAATGAAATCAACCCTCAAAGACAAAAGCTGTGGAAGAAAAATTTTCTAAGCCCCGGGGTCACAATTTCAGCAAAAATCTGAAATTCTCCAATTCTCTCAAAAATCGTGCCAAACTGTTGCAAATTCTCCCCTGAAAGGTTTGGCGGTGGAAACAGAAGCCTATTTATCATAGGAAATGAAATCAACCCTCGAAGACAAAACCTGTGAAAAAAAAAAAATCTAAGCCCCGGGGTCACAATTTCAGCAAAAATCAGAAATTCTCCAATTCTCTCAAAAATGGTGCCAAACTGTTGCAAATTCTCCCCTGAAAGGTTTGGCGGTGGAAACAGAAGCCTTTTTATCATAGGAAATGAAATCAGCCCTCGAAGACAAAACCTGTGAAAAAAAAATTTTCTAAGCCCCGGGGTCACAATTTCAGCAAAAATCAGAAATTCTCCAATTCTCTCAAAAATGGTGCCAAACTGTTGCAAATTCTCCCCTGAAAGGTTTGGCGGTGAAAACAGAACGCTTTTTATGACAGGAAATGAAATCAGCCCTCGAAGACAAAATGTGTGAAAAAAATTTTTCTAAGCCCCGGGGTCACAATTTCATCAAAAATCTGAAATTCTCCAATTCTCTCAAAAATGTTGTCAAACTGTTGCAAATTCTCCCATGAAAGGTTTGGCGGTGGAAACAGAAGCCTATTTATCATAGGAAATGAAATCAACCCTCAAAGACAAAAGCTGTGGAAAAATTTTTTTCTAAGCCCCGGGTTCACAATTTCAGCAAAAATCTGAAATTCTCCAATTCTCTCAAAAATGGTGTCAAACTGTTGCAAATTCTCCCATGAAAGGTTTGGCGGTGGAAACAGAAGCCTATTTATCATAGGAAATGAAATCAACCCTCAAAGACAAAAGCTGTGGAAAAAATTTTTTCTAAGCCCCGGGTTCACAATTTCAGCAAAAATCTGAAATTCTCCAATTCTCTCAAAAATGGTGCCAAACTGTTGCAAATTCTCCCCTGAAAGGTTTGGCGGTGGAAACAGAAGCCTATTTATCATAGGAAATGAAATTAACCGTCAAAGACAAAACCTGTGGAAAAAAAAATTTCTAAGCCCCGGGGTCACAATTTCAGCAAAAATCTGAAATTCTCCAATTCTCTCAAAAAATGGTGCCAAACTCTTGCAAATTCTCCGCTGAAAGGTTTGGCGGTGGAAACAGAAGCCTTTTTATCATAGGAAATGAAATCAGCCCTTGAAGACAAAAGCTGTGGAAAAAAAATTTTCTAAGCCCCGGGGTCACAATTTCAGCAAAAATCTGAAATTCTCCAATTCTCTCAAAAATGGTGCCAAACTGTTGCAAATTCTCCCCTGAAAGGTTTGGCGGTGGAAACAGAAGCCTTTTTATCATAGGAAATGAAATCAGCCCTCGAAGACAAAACCTGTGAAAAAAAAAAATTCTAACCCCCGGGGTCAAAATTTCAGCAAAAATCTGAAATTCTCCAATTCTCTCAAAAATGGTGCCAAACTGTTGCAAATTCTCCCCTGAAAGGTTTGGCGGTGAAAACAGAACGCTTTTTATGACAGGAAATGAAATCAGCCCTCGAAGACAAAATGTGTGAAAAAAATTTTTCTAAGCCCCGGGGTCACAATTTCATCAAAAATCTGAAATTCTCCAATTCTCTCAAAAATGTTGTCAAACTGTTGCAAATTCTCCCATGAAAGGTTTGGCGGTGGAAACAGAAGCCTATTTATCATAGGAAATGAAATCAACCCTCAAAGACAAAAGCTGTGGAAAAATTTTTTTCTAAGCCCCGGGTTCACAATTTCAGCAAAAATCTGAAATTCTCCAATTCTCTCAAAAATGGTGTCAAACTGTTGCAAATTCTCCCATGAAAGGTTTGGCGGTGGAAACAGAAGCCTATTTATCATAGGAAATGAAATCAACCCTCAAAGACAAAAGCTGTGGAAAAATTTTTTTCTAAGCCCCGGGTTCACAATTTCAGCAAAAATCTGAAATTCTCCAATTCTCTCAAAAATGGTGCCAAACTGTTGCACATTCTCCCCTGAAAGGTTTGGCGGTGGAAACAGAAGCCTATTTATCATAGGAAATGAAATTAACCCTCAAAGACAAAACCTGTGGGAAAAAAAATTTCTAAGCCCCCGGGGTCACAATTTCAGCAAAAATCTGAAATTCTCCAATTCTCTCAAAAATGGTGCCAAACTCTTGCAAATTCTCCGCTGAAAGGTTTGGCGGTGGAAACAGAAGCCTTTTTATCATAGGAAATGAAATCAGCCCTTGAAGACAAAAGCTGTGGAAAAAAAATTTTCTAAGCCCCGGGGTCACAATTTCAGCAAAAATCTGAAATTCTCCAATTCTCTCAAAAATGGTGCCAAACTGTTGCAAATTCTCCCCTGAAAGGTTTGGCGGTGGAAACAGAAGCCTTTTTATCATAGGAAATGAAATCAGCCCTCGAAGACAAAACCTGTGAAAAAAAATTTTTCTAAGCCCCGGGGTCACAATTTCAGCAAAAATCTGAAATTCTCCAATTCTCTCAAAAATGGTGCCAAACTGTTGCAAATTCTCCCCTGAAAGGTTTGGCGGTGAAAACAGAACGCTTTTTATGACAGGAAATGAAATCAGCCCTCGAAGACAAAATGTGTGAAAAAAAATTTTCTAAGCCCCGGGGTCACAATTTCATCAAAAATCTGAAATTCTCCAATTCTCTCAAAAATGTTGTCAAACTGTTGCAAATTCTCCCATGAAAGGTTTGGCGGTGGAAACAGAAGCCTATTTATCATAGGAAATGAAATCAACCCTCAAAGACAAAAGCTGTGGAAAAAATTTTTTCTAAGCCCCGGGTTCACAATTTCAGCAAAAATCTGAAATTCTCCAATTCTCTCAAAAATGGTGTCAAACTGTTGCAAATTCTCCCATGAAAGGTTTGGCGGTGGAAACAGAAGCCTATTTATCATAGGAAATGAAATCAACCCTCAAAGACAAAAGCTGTGGAAAAATTTTTTTCTAAGCCCCGGGTTCACAATTTCAGCAAAAATCTGAAATTCTCCAATTCTCTCAAAAATGGTGCCAAACTGTTGCAAATTCTCCCCTGAAAGGTTTGGCGGTGGAAACAGAAGCCTATTTATCATAGGAAATGAAATTAACCCTCAAAGACAAAACCTGTGGAAAAAAAAATTTCTAAGCCCCGGGGTCACAATTTCAGCAAAAATCTGAAATTCTCCAATTCTCTCAAAAATGGTGCCAAACTCTTGCAAATTCTCCGCTGAAAGGTTTGGCGGTGGAAACAGAAGCCTTTTTATCATAGGAAATGAAATCAGCCCTTGAAGACAAAAGCTGTGGAAAAAAAATTTTCTAAGCCCCGGGGTCACAATTTCAGCAAAAATCTGAAATTCTCCAATTCTCTCAAAAATGGTGCCAAACTGTTGCAAATTCTCCCCTGAAAGGTTTGGCGGTTGAAACAGAAGCCTATTTATCATAGGAAATGAATTCAACCCTCGAAGACAAAACGTGTGAAAAAATTTTTTTCTAAGCCCCGGGGTCACAATTTCAGCAAAAATCTGAAATTCTCCAATTCTCTAAAAAATGGTGCCAAACTTTTGAAAATTCTCCCCTGAAAGGTTTGGCGGTGGAAACAGAAGCCTTTTTATCATAGGAAATGAAATCAACCCTCAAGGACAAAAACTGTGGAAAAAAAATTTTCTAAGCCCAGGGGTCACAATTTCAGCAAAAATCTGAAATTCTCCAATTCTCTCAAAAATGGTGCCAAACTGTTGCAAATTCTCCCCTGAAAGGTTTGGCGGTGAAAACAGAACGCTTTTTATGACAGGAAATGAAATCAGCCCTCGAAGACAAAATGTGTGAAAAAAATTTTTTCTAAGCCCCGGGGTCACAATTTCATCAAAAATCTGAAATTCTCCAATTCTCTCAAAAATGGTGTCAAACTGTTGCAAATTCTCCCATGAAAGGTTTGGCGGTGGAAACAGAAGCCTATTTATCATAGGAAATGAAATCAACCCTCAAAGACAAAAGCTGTGGAAAATTTTTTTTTTAAACCCCGGGGTCACAATTTCAGCAAAAATCTGAAATTCTCCAATTCTCTCAAAAATGGTGCCAAACTGTTGCAAATTCTCCCCTGAAAGGTTTGGCGGTGGAAACAGAAGCCTATTTATCATAGGAAATGAAATCAACCCTCAAAGACAAAACCTGTGAAAAAAAAAATTTCTAAGCCCCGGGGTCACAATTTCAGCAAAAATCTGAAATTCTCCAATTCTCTCAAAAATGGTGCCAAACTGTTGAAAATTCTCCCCTGAAAGGTTTGGCGGTGGAAACAGAAGCCTATTTATCATAGGAAATGAAATCAACCCTCGAAGACAAAACGTGTGAAAAAAAAAAATTCTAAGCCCCGGGGTCACAATTTCAGCAAAAATCTGAAATTCTCCAATTCTCTCAAAAATGGTGCCAAACTGTTGAAAATTCTCCCCTGAAAGGTTTGGCGGTGGAAACAGAAGCCTTTTTATCATAGGAAATGAAATCAGCCCTCGAAGACAAAACCTGTGGAAAAAAAAATTTTCTAAGCCCCGTGGTCACAATTTCAGCAAAAATCTGAAATTCTCCAATTCTCTCAAAAATGGTGCCAAACTGTTGCAAATTCTCCCCTGAAAGGTTTGGCGGTGAAAACAGAAGGCTTTTTATGATAGGAAATGAAATCAGCCCTCGAAGACAAAATGTGCGAAAAAAAATTTTTTTAAGCCCCGGAATCACAATTTCAGCAAAAATCTGAAATTCTCCAATTCTCTCAAAAATGGTGCCAAACTGTTGCAAATTCTCCCCTGAAAGGTTTGGCGGTGGAAACAGAAGCCTATTTATCATAGGAAATGATATCAACCCTCAAAGACAAAACCTGTGGAAAAAAAAATTTCTAAGCCCCGGGGTCACAATTTCAGCAAAAATCTGAAATTCTCCAATTCTCTCAAAAATGGTGCCAAACTGTTGCAAATTCTCCCCTGAAAGGTTTGGCGGTGGAAACAGAAGCCTTTTTATCATAGGAAATGAAATCAACCCTCAAAGACAAAAGCTGTGGAAGAAAAATTTTCTAAGCCCCGGGGTCACAATTTCAGCAAAAATCTGAAATTCTCCAATTCTCTCAAAAATCGTGCCAAACTGTTGCAAATTCTCCCCTGAAAGGTTTGGCGGTGGAAACAGAAGCCTATTTATCATAGGAAATGAAATCAACCCTCGAAGACAAAACCTGTGAAAAAAAAAAATTCTAAGCCCCGGGGTCACAATTTCAGCAAAAATCAGAAATTCTCCAATTCTCTCAAAAATGGTGCCAAACTGTTGCAAATTCTCCCCTGAAAGGTTTGGCGGTGGAAACAGAAGCCTTTTTATCATAGGAAATGAAATCAGCCCTCGAAGACAAAACCTGTGAAAAAAAATTTTTCTAAGCCCCGGGGTCACAATTTCAGCAAAAATCTGAAATTCTCCAATTCTCTCAAAAATGGTGCCAAACTGTTGCAAATTCTCCCCTGAAAGGTTTGGCGGTGAAAACAGAACGCTTTTTATGACAGGAAATGAAATCAGCCCTCGAAGACAAAATGTGTGAAAAAATTTTTTCTAAGCCCCGGGGTCACAATTTCATCAAAAATCTGAAATTCTCCAATTCTCTCAAAAATGTTGTCAAACTGTTGCAAATTCTCCCATGAAAGGTTTGGCGGTGGAAACAGAAGCCTATTTATCATAGGAAATGAAATCAACCCTCAAAGACAAAAGCTGTGGAAAAATTTTTTTCTAAGCCCCGGGTTCACAATTTCAGCAAAAATCTGAAATTCTCCAATTCTCTCAAAAATGGTGTCAAACTGTTGCAAATTCTCCCATGAAAGGTTTGGCGGTGGAAACAGAAGCCTATTTATCATAGGAAATGAAATCAACCCTCAAAGACAAAAGCTGTGGAAAAAATTTTTTCTAAGCCCCGGGTTCACAATTTCATCAAAAATCTGAAATTCTCCAATTCTCTCAAAAATGGTGTCAAACTGTTGCAAATTCTCCCCTGAAAGGTTTGGCGGTGGAAACAGAAGCCTATTTATCATAGGAAATGAAATCAACCCTCAAAGACAAAAGCTGTGGAAAATTTTTTTTTTAAACCCCGGGGTCACAATTTCAGCAAAAATCTGAAATTCTCCAATTCTCTCAAAAATGGTGCCAAACTGTTGCAAATTCTCCCCTGAAAGGTTTGGCGGTGGAAACAGAAGCCTATTTATCATAGGAAATGAAATCAACCCTCAAAGACAAAACCTGTGAAAAAAAAAATTTCTAAGCCCCGGGGTCACAATTTCAGCAAAAATCTGAAATTCTCCAATTCTCTCAAAAATGGTGCCAAACTGTTGAAAATTCTCCCCTGAAAGGTTTGGCGGTGGAAACAGAAGCCTATTTATCATAGGAAATGAAATCAACCCTCGAAGACAAAACGTGTGAAAAAAAAAAATTCTAAGCCCCGGGGTCACAATTTCAGCAAAAATCTGAAATTCTCCAATTCTCTCAAAAATGGTGCCAAACTGTTGAAAATTCTCCCCTGAAAGGTTTGGCGGTGGAAACAGAAGCCTTTTTATCATAGGAAATGAAATCAGCCCTCGAAGACAAAACCTGTGGAAAAAAAAATTTTCTAAGCCCCGGGGTCACAATTTCAGCAAAAATCTGAAATTCTCCAATTCTCTCAAAAATGGTGCCAAACTGTTGCAAATTCTCCCCTGAAAGGTTTGGCGGTGAAAACAGAAGGCTTTTTATGATAGGAAATGAAATCAGCCCTCGAAGACAAAATGTGCGAAAAAAATTTTTTTTAAGCCCCGGAATCACAATTTCAGCAAAAATCTGAAATTCTCCAATTCTCTCAAAAATGGTGCCAAACTGTTGCAAATTCTCCCCTGAAAGGTTTGGCGGTGGAAACAGAAGCCTATTTATCATAGGAAATGATATCAACCCTCAAAGACAAAACCTGTGGGAAAAAAAATTTCTAAGCCCCGGGGTCACAATTTCAGCAAAAATCTGAAATTCTCCAATTCTCTCAAAAATGGTGCCAAACTGTTGCAAATTCTCCCCTGAAAGGTTTGGCGGTGGAAACAGAAGCCTATTTATCATAGGAAATGAAATCAACCCTCAAAGACAAAAGCTGTGGAAAAATTTTTTTCTAAGCCCCGGGTTCACAATTTCATCAAAAATCTGAAATTCTCCAATTCTCTCAAAAATGGTGTCAAACTGTTGCAAATTCTCCCCTGAAAGGTTTGGCGGTGGAAACAGAAGCCTATTTATCATAGGAAATGAAATCAACCCTCAAAGACAAAAGCTGTGGAAAATTTTTTTTTTAAACCCCGGGGTCACAATTTCAGCAAAAATCTGAAATTCTCCAATTCTCTCAAAAATGGTGCCAAACTGTTGCAAATTCACCCCTGAAAGGTTTGGCGGTGGAAACAGAAGCCTATTTATCATAGGAAATGAAATCAACCCTCAAAGACAAAACCTGTGAAAAAAAAAATTTCTAAGCCCGGGGGTCACAATTTCAGCAAAAATCTGAAATTCTCCAATTCTCTCAAAAATGGTGCCAAACTGTTGAAAATTCTCCCCTGAAAGGTTTGGCGGTGGAAACAGAAGCCTATTTATCATAGGAAATGAAATCAACCCTCGAAGACAAAACGTGTGAAAAAAAAAAATTCTAAGCCCCGGGGTCACAATTTCAGCAAAAATCTGAAATTCTCCAATTCTCTCAAAAATGGTGCCAAACTGTTGAAAATTCTCCCCTGAAAGGTTTGGCGGTGGAAACAGAAGCCTTTTTATCATAGGAAATGAAATCAGCCCTCGAAGACAAAACCTGTGGAAAAAAAAATTTTCTAAGCCCCGGGGTCACAATTTCAGCAAAAATCTGAAATTCTCCAATTCTCTCAAAAATGGTGCCAAACTGTTGCAAATTCTCCCCTGAAAGGTTTGGCGGTGGAAACAGAAGCCTATTTATCATAGGAAATGAAATCAACCCTCAAAGACAAAACCTGTGAAAAAAAAATTTTCTAAGCCCCGGGGTCACAATTTCAGCAAAAATCTGAAATTCTCCAATTCTCTCAAAAATGGTGCCAAACTGTTGCAAATTCTCCCCTGAAAGGTTTGGCGGTGGAAACAGAAGCCTATTTATCATAGGAAATGATATCAACCCTCAAAGACAAAACCTGTGGGAAAAAAAATTTCTAAGCCCCGGGGTCACAATTTCAGCAAAAATCTGAAATTCTCCAATTCTCTCAAAAATGGTGCCAAACTGTTGCAAATTCTCCCCTGAAAGGTTTGGCGGTGGAAACAGAAGCCTTTTTATCATAGGAAATGAAATCAACCCTCAAAGACAAAAGCTGTGGAAGAAAAATTTTCTAAGCCCCGGGGTCACAATTTCAGCAAAAATCTGAAATTCTCCAATTCTCTCAAAAATCGTGCCAAACTGTTGCAAATTCTCCCCTGAAAGGTTTGGCGGTGGAAACAGAAGCCTATTTATCATAGGAAATGAAATCAACCCTCGAAGACAAAACCTGTGAAAAAAAAAAATTCTAAGCCCCGGGGTCACAATTTCAGCAAAAATCAGAAATTCTCCAATTCTCTCAAAAATGGTGCCAAACTGTTGCAAATTCTCCCCTGAAAGGTTTGGCGGTGGAAACAGAAGCCTTTTTATCATAGGAAATGAAATCAGCCCTCGAAGACAAAACCTGTGAAAAAAAATTTTTCTAAGCCCCGGGGTCACAATTTCAGCAAAAATCTGAAATTCTCCAATTCTCTCAAAAATGGTGCCAAACTGTTGCAAATTCTCCCCTGAAAGGTTTGGCGGTGAAAACAGAACGCTTTTTATGACAGGAAATGAAATCAGCCCTCGAAGACAAAATGTGTGAAAAAATTTTTTCTAAGCCCCGGGGTCACAATTTCATCAAAAATCTGAAATTCTCCAATTCTCTCAAAAATGTTGTCAAACTGTTGCAAATTCTCCCATGAAAGGTTTGGCGGTGGAAACAGAAGCCTATTTATCATAGGAAATGAAATCAACCCTCAAAGACAAAAGCTGTGGAAAAATTTTTTTCTAAGCCCCGGGTTCACAATTTCAGCAAAAATCTGAAATTCTCCAATTCTCTCAAAAATGGTGCCAAACTGTTGCAAATTCTCCCATGAAAGGTTTGGCGGTGGAAACAGAAGCCTATTTATCATAGGAAATGAAATCAACCCTCAAAGACAAAAGCTGTGGAAAAATTTTTTTCTAAGCCCCGGGTTCACAATTTCAGCAAAAATCTGAAATTCTCCAATTCTCTCAAAAATGGTGCCAAACTGTTGCAAATTCTCCCCTGAAAGGTTTGGCGGTGGAAACAGAAGCCTATTTATCATAGGAAATGAAATTAACCCTCAAAGACAAAACCTGTGGGAAAAAAAATTTCTAAGCCCCGGGGTCACAATTTCAGCAAAAATCTGAAATTCTCCAATTCTCTCAAAAATGGTGCCAAACTCTTGCAAATTCTCCGCTGAAAGGTTTGGCGGTGGAAACAGAAGCCTTTTTATCATAGGAAATGAAATCAGCCCTTGAAGACAAAAGCTGTGGAAAAAAAATTTTCTAAGCCCCGGGGTCACAATTTCAGCAAAAATCTGAAATTCTCCAATTCTCTCAAAAATGGTGCCAAACTGTTGCAAATTCTCCCCTGAAAGGTTTGGCGGTGGAAACAGAAGCCTTTTTATCATAGGAAATGAAATCAGCCCTCGAAGACAAAACCTGTGAAAAAAAAAAATTCTAACCCCCGGGGTCACAATTTCAGCAAAAATCTGAAATTCTCCAATTCTCTCAAAAATGGTGCCAAACTGTTGCAAATTCTCCCCTGAAAGGTTTGGCGGTGGAAACAGAAGCCTTTTTATCGTAGGAAATGAAATCAGCCCTCGAAGACAAAATGTGTCAAAAAAAATTTTTTCTAAGCCCCGGGGTCACAATTTCAGCAAAAATCTGAAATTCTCCAATTCTCTCAAAAATGGTGCCAAACTGTTGCAAATTCTCCCCTGAAAGGTTTGGCGGTGGAAACAGAAGCCTTTTTGTCATACGCCAAGAAATCAGCCCTTGAAGACAAAACCTGTGAAAAAAAATTTTCTAAGCCCCGGGGTCACAATTTCAGCAAAAATCTGAAATTCTCCAATTCTCTCAAAAATGGTGCCAAACTGTTGCAAATTCTCCCCTGAAAGGTTTGGCGGTGGAAACAGAAGCCTTTTTATCATAGGAAATGATATCAACCCTCAAAGACAAAACCTGTGGAAAAAAAAATTTCTAAGCCCCGGGGTCACAATTTCAGCAAAAATCTGAAATTCTCCAATTCTCTCAAAAATGGTGCCAAACTGTTGCAAATTCTCCCCTGAAAGGTTTGGCGGTGGAAACAGAAGCCTTTTTATCATAGGAAATGAAATCAACCGTCAAAGACAAAAGCTGTGGAAGAAAAATTTTCTAAGCCCCGGGGTCACAATTTCAGCAAAAATCTGAAATTCTCCAATTCTCTCAAAAATCGTGCCAAACTGTTGCAAATTCTCCCCTGAAAGGTTTGGCGGTGGAAACAGAAGCCTATTTATCATAGGAAATGAAATCAACCCTCGAAGACAAAACCTGTGAAAAAAAAAAATTCTAAGCCCCGGGGTCACAATTTCAGCAAAAATCAGAAATTCTCCAATTCTCTCAAAAATGGTGCCAAACTGTTGCAAATTCTCCCCTGAAAGGTTTGGCGGTGGAAACAGAAGCCTTTTTATCATAGGAAATGAAATCAGCCCTCGAAGACAAAACCTGTGAAAAAAAATTTTTCTAAGCCCCGGGGTCACAATTTCAGCAAAAATCTGAAATTCTCCAATTCTCTCAAAAATGGTGCCAAACTGTTGCAAATTCTCCCCTGAAAGGTTTGGCGGTGAAAACAGAACGCTTTTTATGACAGGAAATGAAATCAGCCCTCGAAGACAAAATGTGTGAAAAAAATTTTTCTAAGCCCCGGGGTCACAATTTCAGCAAAAATCTGAAATTCTCCAATTCTCTCAAAAATGGTGCCAAACTGTTGCAAATTCTCCCCTGAAAGGTTTGGCGGTGGAAACAGAAGCCTTTTTATCATAGGAAATGAAATCAGCCCTCGAAGACAAAACCTGTGAAAAAAAAAAATTCTAACCCCCGGGGTCACAATTTCAGCAAAAATCTGAAATTCTCCAATTCTCTCAAAAATGGTGCCAAACTGTTGCAAATTCTCCCCTGAAAGGTTTGGCGGTGGAAACAGAAGCCTTTTTATCGTAGGAAATGAAATCAGCCCTCGAAGACAAAATGTGTCAAAAAAAAATTTTTCTAAGCCCCGGGGTCACAATTTCAGCAAAAATCTGAAATTCTCCAATTCTCTCAAAAATGGTGCCAAACTGTTGCAAATTCTCCCCTGAAAGGTTTGGCGGTGGAAACAGAAGCCTTTTTGTCATACGCCAAGAAATCAGCCCTTGAAGACAAAACCTGTGAAAAAAAATTTTCTAAGCCCCGGGGTCACAATTTCAGCAAAAATCTGAAATTCTCCAATTCTCTCAAAAATGGTGCCAAACTGTTGCAAATTCTCCCCTGAAAGGTTTGGCGGTGGAAACAGAAGCCTTTTTATCATAGGAAATGATATCAACCCTCAAAGACAAAACCTGTGGGAAAAAAAATTTCTAAGCCCCGGGGTCACAATTTCAGCAAAAATCTGAAATTCTCCAATTCTCTCAAAAATGGTGCCAAACTGTTGCAAATTCTCCCCTGAAAGGTTTGGCGGTGGAAACAGAAGCCTTTTTATCATAGGAAATGAAATCAACCCTCAAAGACAAAAGCTGTGGAAGAAAAATTTTCTAAGCCCCGGGGTCACAATTTCAGCAAAAATCTGAAATTCTCCAATTCTCTCAAAAATCGTGCCAAACTGTTGCAAATTCTCCCCTGAAAGGTTTGGCGGTGGAAACAGAAGCCTATTTATCATAGGAAATGAAATCAACCCTCGAAGACAAAACCTGTGAAAAAAAAAAATTCTAAGCCCCGGGGTCACAATTTCAGCAAAAATCAGAAATTCTCCAATTCTCTCAAAAATGGTGCCAAACTGTTGCAAATTCTCCCCTGAAAGGTTTGGCGGTGGAAACAGAAGCCTTTTTATCATAGGAAATGAAATCAACCCTCGAAGACAAAACCTGTGAAAAAAAAAAATTCTAAGCCCCGGGGTCACAATTTCAGCAAAAATCTGAAATTCTCCAATTCTCTCAAAAATGGTGCCAAACTGTTGCAAATTCTCCCCTGAAAGGTTTGGCGGTGAAAGCAGAACGCTTTTTATGACAGGAAATGAAATCAGCCCTCGAAGACAAAATGTGTGAAAAAAATTTTTCTAAGCCCCGGGGTCACAATTTCATCAAAAATCTGAAATTCTCCAATTCTCTCAAAAATGTTGTCAAACTGTTGCAAATTCTCCCATGAAAGGTTTGGCGGTGGAAACAGAAGCCTTTTTATCGTAGGAAATGAAATCAGCCCTCGAAGACAAAATGTGTCAAAAAAAAATTTTTCTAAGCCCCGGGGTCACAATTTCAGCAAAAATCTGAAATTCTCCAATTCTCTCAAAAATGGTGCCAAACTGTTGCAAATTCTCCCCTGAAAGGTTTGGCGGTGGAAACAGAAGCCTTTTTGTCATACGCCAAGAAATCAGCCCTTGAAGACAAAACCTGTGAAAAAAAATTTTCTAAGCCCCGGGGTCACAATTTCAGCAAAAATCTGAAATTCTCCAATTCTCTCAAAAATGGTGCCAAACTGTTGCAAATTCTCCCCTGAAAGGTTTGGCGGTGGAAACAGAAGCCTTTTTATCATAGGAAATGAAATCAACCCTCAAAGACAAAAGCTGTGGAAGAAAAATTTTCTAAGCCCCGGGGTCACAATTTCAGCAAAAATCTGAAATTCTCCAATTCTCTCAAAAATCGTGCCAAACTGTTGCAAATTCTCCCCTGAAAGGTTTGGCGGTGGAAACAGAAGCCTATTTATCATAGGAAATGAAATCAACCCTCGAAGACAAAACCTGTGAAAAAAAAAAATTCTAAGCCCCGGGGTCACAATTTCAGCAAAAATCTGAAATTCTCCAATTCTCTCAAACATGATGCCAAACTGTTGCAAATTCTCCCCTGAAAGGTTTGGCGGTGGAAACAGAAGCCTTTTTATCATAGGAAATGAAATCAGCCCTCGAAGACAAAACCTGTGAAAAAAAATTTTTCTAAGCCCCGGGGTCACAATTTCAGCAAAAATCTGAAATTCTCCAATTCTCTCAAAAATGGTGCCAAACTGTTGCAAATTCTCCCCTGAAAGGTTTGGCGGTGAAAACAGAACGCTTTTTATGACAGGAAATGAAATCAGCCCTCGAAGACAAAATGTGTGAAAAAAATTTTTCTAAGCCCCGGGGTCACAATTTCATCAAAAATCTGAAATTCTCCAATTCTCTCAAAAATGTTGTCAAACTGTTGCAATTTCTCCCCTGAAAGGTTTGGCGGTGGAAACAGAAGCCTTTTTATCATAGGAAATGAAATCAGCCCTCGAAGACAAAACCTGTGAAAAAAAAAAATTCTAACCCCCGGGGTCAAAATTTCAGCAAAAATCTGAAATTCTCCAATTCTCTCAAAAATGGTGCCAAACTGTTGCAAATTCTCCCCTGAAAGGTTTGGCAGTGAAAACAGAAGCCTTTTTATGATAGGAAATGAAATCAGCCCTCGAAGACAAAACGTGCGAAAAAATTTTTTTCTAAGCCCCGGAGTCGCAATTTCAGCAAAAATCTGAAATTCTCCAATTCTCTCAAAAATGGTGCCAAACTGTTGCAAATTCTCCCCTGAAAGGTTTGGCGGTGGAAACAGAAGCCTTTTTATCGTAGGAAATGAAATCAGCCCTCGAAGACAAAATGTGTCAAAAAAAAATTTTTCTAAGCCCCGGGGTCACAATTTCAGCAAAAATCTGAAATTCTCCAATTCTCTCAAAAATGGTGCCAAACTGTTGCAAATTCTCCCCTGAAAGGTTTGGCGGTGGAAACAGAAGCCTATTTATCATAGGAAATGATATCAACCCTCAAAGACAAAAGCTGTGGAAGAAAAATTTTCTAAGCCCCGGGGTCACAATTTCAGGAAAAATCTGAAATTCTCCAATTCTCTCAAAAATGGTGCCAAACTGTTGCAAATTCTCCCCTGAAAGGTTTGGCGGTGGAAACAGAAGCCTATTTATCATAGGAAATGAAATCAACCCTCGAAGACAAAACCTGTGAAAAAAAAATTTCTAACCCCCGGGGTCACAATTTCAGCAAAAATCTGAAATTCTCCAATTCTCTCAAAAATGGTGCCAAACTGTTGCAAATTCTCCCCTGAAAGGTTTGGCGGTGGAAACAGAAGCCTTTTTATCGTAGGAAATGAAATCAACCCTCGAAGACAAAACCTGTGAAAAAAAAATTTCTAACCCCCGGGGTCACAATTTCAGCAAAAATCTGAAATTCTCCAATTCTCTCAAAAATGGTGCCAAACTGTTGCAAATTCTCCCCTGAAAGGTTTGGCGGTGGAAACAGAAGCCTTTTTATCGTAGGAAATGAAATCAGCCCTCGAAGACAAAATGTGTCAAAAAAAAATTTTTCTAAGCCCCGGGGTCACAATTTCAGCAAAAATCTGAAATTCTCCAATTCTCTCAAAAATCGTGCCAAACTGTTGCAAATTCTCCCCTGAAAGGTTTGGCGGTGGAAACAGAAGCCTATTTATCATAGGAAATGAAATCAACCCTCGAAGACAAAACCTGTGAAAAAAAAAAATTCTAAGCCCCGGGGTCACAATTTCAGCAAAAATCAGAAATTCTCCAATTCTCTCAAAAATGGTGCCAAACTGTTGCAAATTCTCCCCTGAAAGGTTTGGCGGTGGAAACAGAAGCCTATTTATCATAGGAAATGAAATCAACCCTCAAAGACAAAAGCTGTGGAAAAAATTTTTTCTAAGCCCCGGGTTCACAATTTCAGCAAAAATCAGAAATTCTCCAATTCTCTCAAAAATGGTGCCAAACTGTTGCAAATTCTCCCCTGAAAGGTTTGGCGGTGGAAACAGAAGCCTTTTTATCATAGGAAATGAAATCAGCCCTCGAAGACAAAACCTGTGAAAAAAAAAAATTCTAACCCCCGGGGTCAAAATTTCAGCAAAAATCTGAAATTCTCCAATTCTCTCAAAAATGGTGCCAAACTGTTGCAAATTCTCCCCTGAAAGGTTTGGCAGTGAAAACAGAAGGCTTTTTATGATAGGAAATGAAATCAGCCCTCGAAGACAAAACGTGCGAAAAAATTTTTTTCTAAGCCCCGGAGTCGCAATTTCAGCAAAAATCTGAAATTCTCCAATTCTCTCAAAAATGGTGCCAAACTGTTGCAAATTCTCCCCTGAAAGGTTTGGTGGTGGAAACAGAAGCCTATTTATCATAGGAAATGATATCAACCCTCAAAGACAAAAGCTGTGGAAGAAAAATTTTCTAAGCCCCGGGGTCACAATTTCAGGAAAAATCTGAAATTCTCCAATTCTCTCAAAAATGGTGCCAAACTGTTGCAAATTCTCCGCTGAAAGGTTTGGCGGTGGAAACAGAAGCCTATTTATCATAGGAAATGAAATCAACCCTCGAAGACAAAACCTGTGAAAAAAAAATTTCTAACCCCCGGGGTCACAATTTCAGCAAAAATCTGAAATTCTCCAATTCTCTCAAAAATGGTGCCAAACTGTTGCAAATTCTCCCCTGAAAGGTTTGGCGGTGGAAACAGAAGCCTTTTTATCGTAGGAAATGAAATCAACCCTCGAAGACAAAACCTGTGAAAAAAAAATTTCTAACCCCCGGGGTCACAATTTCAGCAAAAATCTGAAATTCTCCAATTCTCTCAAAAATGGTGCCAAACTGTTGCAAATTCTCCCCTGAAAGGTTTGGCGGTGGAAACAGAAGCCTTTTTATCGTAGGAAATGATATCAACCCTCAAAGACAAAACCTGTGGAAAAAAAAATTTCTAAGCCCCGGGGTCACAATTTCAGCAAAAATCTGAAATTCTCCAATTCTCTCAAAAATGGTGCCAAACTGTTGCAAATTCTCCCCTGAAAGGTTTGGCGGTGGAAACAGAAGCCTTTTTATCATAGGAAATGAAATCAACCCTCAAAGACAAAAGCTGTGGAAGAAAAATTTTCTAAGCCCCGGGGTCACAATTTCAGCAAAAATCTGAAATTCTCCAATTCTCTCAAAAATCGTGCCAAACTGTTGCAAATTCTCCCCTGAAAGGTTTGGCGGTGGAAACAGAAGCCTATTTATCATAGGAAATGAAATCAACCCTCGAAGACAAAACCTGTGAAAAAAAAAAATTCTAAGCCCCGGGGTCACAATTTCAGCAAAAATCAGAAATTCTCCAATTCTCTCAAAAATGGTGCCAAACTGTTGCAAATTCTCCCCTGAAAGGTTTGGCGGTGGAAACAGAAGCCTTTTTATCATAGGAAATGAAATCAGCCCTCGAAGACAAAACCTGTGAAAAAAAATTTTTCTAAGCCCCGGGGTCACAATTTCAGCAAAAATCTGAAATTCTCCAATTCTCTCAAAAATGGTGCCAAACTGTTGCAAATTCTCCCCTGAAAGGTTTGGCGGTGAAAACAGAACGCTTTTTATGACAGGAAATGAAATCAGCCCTCGAAGACAAAATGTGTGAAAAAAATTTTTCTAAGCCCCGGGGTCACAATTTCATCAAAAATCTGAAATTCTCCAATTCTCTCAAAAATGTTGTCAAACTGTTGCAAATTCTCCCCTGAAAGGTTTGGCGGTGGAAACAGAAGCCTTTTTATCATAGGAAATGAAATCAGCCCTCGAAGACAAAACCTGTGAAAAAAAAAAATTCTAACCCCCGGGGTCAAAATTTCAGCAAAAATCTGAAATTCTCCAATTCTCTCAAAAATGGTGCCAAACTGTTGCAAATTCTCCCCTGAAAGGTTTGGCAGTGAAAACAGAAGGCTTTTTATGATAGGAAATGAAATCAGCCCTCGAAGACAAAACCTGTGAAAAAAAATTTTTCTAAGCCCCGGGGTCACAATTTCAGCAAAAATCTGAAATTCTCCAATTCTCTCAAAAATGGTGCCAAACTGTTGCAAATTCTCCCCTGAAAGGTTTGGCGGTGGAAACAGAAGCCTATTTATCATAGGAAATGAAATCAACCCTCGAAGACAAAACCTGTGAAAAAAAAATTTCTAACCCCCGGGGTCACAATTTCAGCAAAAATCTGAAATTCTCCAATTCTCTCAAAAATGGTGCCAAACTGTTGCAAATTCTCCCCTGAAAGGTTTGGCGGTGGAAACAGAAGCCTTTTTATCGTAGGAAATGAAATCAACCCTCGAAGACAAAACCTGTGAAAAAAAAATTTCTAACCCCCGGGGTCACAATTTCAGCAAAAATCTGAAATTCTCCAATTCTCTCAAAAATGGTGCCAAACTGTTGCAAATTCTCCCCTGAAAGGTTTGGCGGTGGAAACAGAAGCCTTTTTATCGTAGGAAATGAAATCAGCCCTCGAAGACAAAATGTGTCAAAAAAAAATTTTTCTAAGCCCCGGGGTCACAATTTCAGCAAAAATCTGAAATTCTCCAATTCTCTCAAAAATGGTGCCAAACTGTTGCAAATTCTCCCCTGAAAGGTTTGGCGGTGGAAACAGAAGCCTTTTTATCATAGGAAATGATATCAACCCTCAAAGACAAAACCTGTGGAAAAAAAAATTTCTAAGCCCCGGGGTCACAATTTCAGCAAAAATCTGAAATTCTCCAATTCTCTCAAAAATGGTGCCAAACTGTTGCAAATTCTCCCCTGAAAGGTTTGGCGGTGGAAACAGAAGCCTTTTTATCATAGGAAATGAAATCAACCCTCAAAGACAAAAGCTGTGGAAGAAAAATTTTCTAAGCCCCGGGGTCACAATTTCAGCAAAAATCTGAAATTCTCCAATTCTCTCAAAAATCGTGCCAAACTGTTGCAAATTCTCCTCTGAAAGGTTTGGCGGTGGAAACAGAAGCCTATTTATCATAGGAAATGAAATCAACCCTCGAAGACAAAACCTGTGAAAAAAAAAAATTCTAACCCCCGGGGTCACAATTTCAGCAAAAATCTGAAATTCTCCAATTCTCTCAAAAATGGTGCCAAACTGTTGCAAATTCTCCCCTGAAAGGTTTGGCGGTGGAAACAGAAGCCTTTTTATCATAGGAAATGAAATCAGCCCTCGAAGACAAAACCTGTGAAAAAAAATTTTTCTAAGCCCCGGGGTCACAATTTCAGCAAAAATCTGAAATTCTCCAATTCTCTCAAAAATGGTGCCAAACTGTTGCAAATTCTCCCCTGAAAGGTTTGGCGGTGAAAACAGAACGCTTTTTATGACAGGAAATGAAATCAGCCCTCGAAGACAAAATGTGTGAAAAAATTTTTTCTAAGCCCCGGGGTCACAATTTCATCAAAAATCTGAAATTCTCCAATTCTCTCAAAAATGTTGTCAAACTGTTGCAAATTCTCCCATGAAAGGTTTGGCGGTGGAAACAGAAGCCTTTTTATCATAGGAAATGAAATCAGCCCTCGAAGACAAAACCTGTGAAAAAAAATTTTTCTAAGCCCCGGGGTCACAATTTCAGCAAAAATCTGAAATTCTCCAATTCTCTCAAAAATGGTGCCAAACTGTTGCAAATTCTCCCCTGAAAGGTTTGGCGGTGAAAACAGAACGCTTTTTATGACAGGAAATGAAATCAGCCCTCGAAGACAAAATGTGTGAAAAAATTTTTTCTAAGCCCCGGGGTCACAATTTCATCAAAAATCTGAAATTCTCCAATTCTCTCAAAAATGTTGTCAAACTGTTGCAAATTCTCCCATGAAAGGTTTGGCGGTGGAAACAGAAGCCTTTTTATCGTAGGAAATGAAATCAGCCCTCGAAGACAAAATGTGTCAAAAAAAAATTTTTCTAAGCCCCGGGGTCACAATTTCAGCAAAAATCTGAAATTCTCCAATTCTCTCAAAAATGGTGCCAAACTGTTGCAAATTCTCCCCTGAAAGGTTTGGCGGTGGAAACAGAAGCCTTTTTATCATAGGAAATGAAATCAGCCCTCGAAGACAAAACCTGTGAAAAAAATTTTTTCTAAGCCCCGGGGTCACAATTTCAGCAAAAATCTGAAATTCTCCAATTCTCTCAAAAATGGTGCCAAACTGTTGCAAATTCTCCCCTGAAAGGTTTGGCGGTGGAAACAGAAGCCTTTTTATCATAGGAAATGAAATCAGCCCTCGAAGACAAAACCTGTGAAAAAAAAAATTTCTAACGCCCGGGGTCACAATTTCAGTAAAAATCTGAAATTCTCCAATTCTCTCAAAAATGGTGCCAAACTGTTGCAAATTCTCCCCTGAAAGGTTTGGCAGTGAAAACAGAAGGCTTTTTATGATAGGAAATGAAATCAGCCCTCGAAGAGAAAACGTGCGAAAAAATTTTTTTATAAGCCCCGGAGTCACAATTTCAGCAAAAATCTGAAATTCTCCAATTCTCTCAAAAATGGTGCCAAACTGTTGAAAATTCTCCCCTGAAAGGTTTGGCGGTGGAAACAGAAGCCTATTTATCATAGGAAATGATATCAACCCTCAAAGACAAAACCTGTGGAAAAAAAAAATTTCTAAGCCCCGGGGTCACAATTTCAGCAAAAATCTGAAATTCTCCAATTCTCTCAAAAATGGTGCCAAACTGTTGCAAATTCTCCCCTGAAAGGTTTGGCGGTGGAAACAGAAGCCTTTTTATCATAGGAAATGAAATCAACCCTCAAAGACAAAAGCTGTGGAAGAAAAATTTTCTAAGCCCCGGGGTCACAATTTCAGCAAAAATCTGAAATTCTCCAATTCTCTCAAAAATCGTGCCAAACTGTTGCAAATTCTCCCCTGAAAGGTTTGGCGGTGGAAACAGAAGCCTATTTATCATAGGAAATGAAATCAACCCTCGAAGACAAAACCTGTGAAAAAAAAAAATTCTAAGCCCCGGGGTCACAATTTCAGCAAAAATCAGAAATTCTCCAATTCTCTCAAAAATGGTGCCAAACTGTTGCAAATTCTCCCCTGAAAGGTTTGGCGGTGGAAACAGAAGCCTTTTTATCATAGGAAATGAAATCAGCCCTCGAAGACAAAACCTGTGAAAAAAAATTTTTCTAAGCCCCGGGGTCACAATTTCAGCAAAAATCTGAAATTCTCCAATTCTCTCAAAAATGGTGCCAAACTGTTGCAAATTCTCCCCTGAAAGGTTTGGCGGTGAAAACAGAACGCTTTTTATGACAGGAAATGAAATCAGCCCTCGAAGACAAAATGTGTGAAAAAAATTTTTCTAAGCCCCGGGGTCACAATTTCATCAAAAATCTGAAATTCTCCAATTCTCTCAAAAATGTTGTCAAACTGTTGCAAATTCTCCCCTGAAAGGTTTGGCGGTGGAAACAGAAGCCTTTTTATCATAGGAAATGAAATCAGCCCTCGAAGACAAAACCTGTGAAAAAAAAAAATTCTAACCCCCGGGGTCAAAATTTCAGCAAAAATCTGAAATTCTCCAATTCTCTCAAAAATGGTGCCAAACTGTTGCAAATTCTCCCCTGAAAGGTTTGGCAGTGAAAACAGAAGGCTTTTTATGATAGGAAATGAAATCAGCCCTCGAAGACAAAACGTGCGAAAAATTTTTTTTCTAAGCCCCGGAGTCGCAATTTCAGCAAAAATCTGAAATTCTCCAATTCTCTCAAAAATGGTGCCAAACTGTTGCAAATTCTCCCCTGAAAGGTTTGGTGGTGGAAACAGAAGCCTATTTATCATAGGAAATGATATCAACCCTCAAAGACAAAAGCTGTGGAAGAAAAATTTTCTAAGCCCCGGGGTCACAATTTCAGGAAAAATCTGAAATTCTCCAATTCTCTCAAAAATGGTGCCAAACTGTTGCAAATTCTCCCCTGAAAGGTTTGGCGGTGGAAACAGAAGCCTATTTATCATAGGAAATGAAATCAACCCTCGAAGACAAAACCTGTGAAAAAAAAATTTCTAACCCCCGGGGTCACAATTTCAGCAAAAATCTGAAATTCTCCAATTCTCTCAAAAATGGTGCCAAACTGTTGCAAATTCTCCCCTGAAAGGTTTGGCGGTGGAAACAGAAGCCTTTTTATCGTAGGAAATGAAATCAACCCTCGAAGACAAAACCTGTGAAAAAAAAATTTCTAACCCCCGGGGTCACAATTTCAGCAAAAATCTGAAATTCTCCAATTCTCTCAAAAATGGTGCCAAACTGTTGCAAATTCTCCCCTGAAAGGTTTGGCGGTGGAAACAGAAGCCTTTTTATCGTAGGAAATGAAATCAGCCCTCGAAGACAAAATGTGTCAAAAAAAAATTTTTCTAAGCCCCGGGGTCACAATTTCAGCAAAAATCTGAAATTCTCCAATTCTCTCAAAAATGGTGCCAAACTGTTGCAAATTCTCCCCTGAAAGGTTTGGCGGTGGAAACAGAAGCCTTTTTGTCATACGCCAAGAAATCAGCCCTTGAAGACAAAACCTGTGAAAAAAAATTTTCTAAGCCCCGGGGTCACAATTTCAGCAAAAATCTGAAATTCTCCAATTCTCTCAAAAATGGTGCCAAACTGTTGCAAATTCTCCCCTGAAAGGTTTGGCGGTGGAAACAGAAGCCTTTTTATCATAGGAAATGATATCAACCCTCAAAGACAAAACCTGTGGAAAAAAAAATTTCTAAGCCCCGGGGTCACAATTTCAGCAAAAATCTGAAATTCTCCAATTCTCTCAAAAATGGTGCCAAACTGTTGCAAATTCTCCCCTGAAAGGTTTGGCGGTGGAAACAGAAGCCTTTTTATCATAGGAAATGAAATCAACCCTCAAAGACAAAAGCTGTGGAAGAAAAATTTTCTAAGCCCCGGGTTCACAATTTCAGCAAAAATCTGAAATTCTCCAATTCTCTCAAAAATCGTGCCAAACTGTTGCAAATTCTCCCCTGAAAGGTT
Source organism: Podarcis filfolensis (assembly GCF_964270895.1). NCBI lineage: Eukaryota > Metazoa > Chordata > Lepidosauria > Squamata > Lacertidae > Podarcis > Podarcis filfolensis. The sequence continues at coordinate 31,391 of NW_028149386.1, forward strand.
TGGCGGTGGAAACAGAAGCCTATTTATCATAGGAAATGAAATCAACCCTCGAAGACAAAACCTGTGAAAAAAAAAAATTCTAAGCCCCGGGGTCACAATTTCAGCAAAAATCAGAAATTCTCCAATTCTCTCAAAAATGGTGCCAAACTGTTGCAAATTCTCCCCTGAAAGGTTTGGCGGTGGAAACAGAAGCCTTTTTATCATAGGAAATGAAATCAGCCCTCGAAGACAAAACCTGTGAAAAAAAATTTTTCTAAGCCCCGGGGTCACAATTTCAGCAAAAATCTGAAATTCTCCAATTCTCTCAAAAATGGTGCCAAACTGTTGCAAATTCTCCCCTGAAAGGTTTGGCGGTGAAAACAGAACGCTTTTTATGACAGGAAATGAAATCAGCCCTCGAAGACAAAATGTGTGAAAAAAATTTTTCTAAGCCCCGGGGTCACAATTTCATCAAAAATCTGAAATTCTCCAATTCTCTCAAAAATGTTGTCAAACTGTTGCAAATTCTCCCATGAAAGGTTTGGCGGTGGAAACAGAAGCCTATTTATCATAGGAAATGAAATCAACCCTCAAAGACAAAAGCTGTGGAAAATTTTTTTTCTAAGCCCCGGGTTCACAATTTCAGCAAAAATCTGAAATTCTCCAATTCTCTCAAAAATGGTGTCAAACTGTTGCAAATTCTCCCATGAAAGGTTTGGCGGTGGAAACAGAAGCCTATTTATCATAGGAAATGAAATCAACCCTCAAAGACAAAAGCTGTGGAAAAATTTTTTTCTAAGCCCCGGGTTCACAATTTCAGCAAAAATCTGAAATTCTCCAATTCTCTCAAAAATGGTGCCAAACTGTTGCAAATTCTCCCCTGAAAGGTTTGGCGGTGGAAACAGAAGCCTATTTATCATAGGAAATGAAATTAACCCTCAAAGACAAAACCTGTGGAAAAAAAAATTTCTAAGCCCCGGGTTCACAATTTCAGCAAAAATCTGAAATTCTCCAATTCTCTCAAAAATGGTGCCAAACTCTTGCAAATTCTCCGCTGAAAGGTTTGGCGGTGGAAACAGAAGCCTTTTTATCATTGGAAATGAAATCAGCCCTTGAAGACAAAAGCTGTGGAAAAAAAATTTTCTAAGCCCCGGGGTCACAATTTCAGCAAAAATCTGAAATTCTCCAATTCTCTCAAAAATGGTGCCAAACTGTTGCAAATTCTCCCCTGAAAGGTTTGGCGGTGGAAACAGAAGCCTATTTATCATAGGAAATGAATTCAACCCTCGAAGACAAAACGTGTGAAAAATTTTTTTTCTAAGCCCCGGGGTCACAATTTCAGCAAAAATCTGAAATTCTCCAATTCTCTCAAAAATGGTGCCAAACTGTTGCAAATTCTCCCCTGAAAGGTTTGGCGGTGGAAACAGAAGCCTTTTTATCATAGGAAATGATATCAACCCTCAAAGACAAAACCTGTGGAAAAAAAATTTTCTAAGCCCAGGGGTCACAATTTCAGCAAAAATCTGAAATTCTCCAATTCTCTCAAAAATGGTGCCAAACTGTTGCAAATTCTCCCCTGAAAGGTTTGGCGGTGGAAACAGAAGCCTTTTTATCATAGGAAATGAAATCAACCCTCAAAGACAAAAGCTGTGGAAGAAAAATTTTCTAAGCCCCGGGGTCACAATTTCAGCAAAAATCTGAAATTCTCCAATTCTCTCAAAAATCGTGCCAAACTGTTGCAAATTCTCCCCTGAAAGGTTTGGCGGTGGAAACAGAAGCCTATTTATCATAGGAAATGAAATCAACCCTCGAAGACAAAACCTGTGAAAAAAAAAAATTCTAAGCCCCGGGGTCACAATTTCAGCAAAAATCAGAAATTCTCCAATTCTCTCAAAAATGGTGCCAAACTGTTGCAAATTCTCCCCTGAAAGGTTTGGCGGTGGAAACAGAAGCCTTTTTATCATAGGAAATGAAATCAGCCCTCGAAGACAAAACCTGTGAAAAAAAATTTTTCTAAGCCCCGGGGTCACAATTTCAGCAAAAATCTGAAATTCTCCAATTCTCTCAAAAATGGTGCCAAACTGTTGCAAATTCTCCCCTGAAAGGTTTGGCGGTGAAAACAGAACGCTTTTTATGACAGGAAATGAAATCAGCCCTCGAAGACAAAATGTGTGAAAAAAATTTTTCTAAGCCCCGGGGTCACAATTTCATCAAAAATCTGAAATTCTCCAATTCTCTCAAAAATGTTGTCAAACTGTTGCAAATTCTCCCATGAAAGGTTTGGCGGTGGAAACAGAAGCCTATTTATCATAGGAAATGAAATCAACCCTCAAAGACAAAAGCTGTGGAAAAAATTTTTTCTAAGCCCCGGGTTCACAATTTCAGCAAAAATCTGAAATTCTCCAATTCTCTCAAAAATGGTGTCAAACTGTTGCAAATTCTCCCATGAAACGTTTGGCGGTGGAAACAGAAGCCTATTTATCATAGGAAATGAAATCAACCCTCAAAGACAAAAGCTGTGGAAAAATTTTTTTCTAAGCCCCGGGTTCACAATTTCAGCAAAAATCTGAAATTCTCCAATTCTCTCAAAAATGGTGCCAAACTGTTGCAAATTCTCCCCTGAAAGGTTTGGCGGTGGAAACAGAAGCCTATTTATCATAGGAAATGAAATTAACCCTCAAAGACAAAACCTGTGGAAAAAAAAATTTCTAAGCCCCGGGTTCACAATTTCAGCAAAAATCTGAAATTCTCCAATTCTCTCAAAAATGGTGCCAAACTCTTGCAAATTCTCCGCTGAAAGGTTTGGCGGTGGAAACAGAAGCCTTTTTATCATAGGAAATGAAATCAGCCCTTGAAGACAAAAGCTGTGGAAAAAAAATTTTCTAAGCCCCGGGGTCACAATTTCAGCAAAAATCTGAAATTCTCCAATTCTCTCAAAAATGGTGCCAAACTGTTGCAAATTCTCCCCTGAAAGGTTTGGCGGTGGAAACAGAAGCCTATTTATCATAGGAAATGAATTCAACCCTCGAAGACAAAACGTGTGAAAAATTTTTTTTCTAAGCCCCGGGGTCACAATTTCAGCAAAAATCTGAAATTCTCCAATTCTCTAAAAAATGGTGCCAAACTTTTGAAAATTCTCCCCTGAAAGGTTTGGCGGTGGAAACAGAAGCCTTTTTATCATAGGAAATGAAATCAACCCTCAAGGACAAAAACTGTGGAAAAAAAATTTTCTAAGCCCAGGGGTCACAATTTCAGCAAAAATCTGAAATTCTCCAATTCTCTCAAAAATGGTGCCAAACTGTTGCAAATTCTCCCCTGAAAGGTTTGGCGGTGAAAACAGAACGCTTTTTATGACAGGAAATGAAATCAGCCCTCGAAGACAAAATGTGTGAAAAAAAATTTTTCTAAGCCCCGGGGTCACAATTTCATCAAAAATCTGAAATTCTCCAATTCTCTCAAAAATGGTGTCAAACTGTTGCAAATTCTCCCCTGAAAGGTTTGGCGGTGGAAACAGAAGCCTATTTATCATAGGAAATGAAATCAACCCTCAAAGACAAAAGCTGTGGAAAATTTTTTTTTTAAACCCCGGGGTCACAATTTCAGCAAAAATCTGAAATTCTCCAATTCTCTCAAAAATGGTGCCAAACTGTTGCAAATTCTCCCCTGAAAGGTTTGGCGGTGGAAACAGAAGCCTATTTATCATAGGAAATGAAATCAACCCTCAAAGACAAAACCTGTGAAAAAAAAAATTTCTAAGCCCCGGGGTCACAATTTCAGCAAAAATCTGAAATTCTCCAATTCTCTCAAAAATGGTGCCAAACTGTTGAAAATTCTCCCCTGAAAGGTTTGGCGGTGGAAACAGAAGCCTTTTTATCATAGGAAATGAAATCAACCCTCGAAGACAAAACCTGTGAAAAAAAAAAATTCTAAGCCCCGGGGTCACAATTTCAGCAAAAATCAGAAATTCTCCAATTCTCTCAAAAATGGTGCCAAACTGTTGCAAATTCTCCCCTGAAAGGTTTGGCGGTGGAAACAGAAGCCTTTTTATCATAGGAAATGAAATCAGCCCTCGAAGACAAAACCTGTGAAAAAAATTTTTTCTAAGCCCCGGGGTCACAATTTCAGCAAAAATCTGAAATTCTCCAATTCTCTCAAAAATGGTGCCAAACTGTTGCAAATTATCCCCTGAAAGGTTTGGCGGTGAAAACAGAACGCTTTTTATGACAGGAAATGAAATCAGCCCTCGAAGACAAAATGTGTGAAAAAAAATTTTCTAAGCCCCGGGGTCACAATTTCATCAAAAATCTGAAATTCTCCAATTCTCTCAAAAATGTTGTCAAACTGTTGCAAATTCTCCCATGAAAGGTTTGGCGGTGGAAACAGAAGCCTATTTATCATAGGAAATGAAATCAACCCTCAAAGACAAAAGCTGTGGAAAATTTTTTTTCTAAGCCCCGGGTTCACAATTTCAGCAAAAATCTGAAATTCTCCAATTCTCTCAAAAATGGTGTCAAACTGTTGCAAATTCTCCCATGAAAGGTTTGGCGGTGGAAACAGAAGCCTATTTATCATAGGAAATGAAATCAACCCTCAAAGACAAAAGCTGTGGAAAATTTTTTTTCTAAGCCCCGGGTTCACAATTTCAGCAAAAATCTGAAATTCTCCAATTCTCTCAAAAATGGTGCCAAACTGTTGCAAATTCTCCCCTGAAAGGTTTGGCGGTGGAAACAGAAGCCTATTTATCATAGGAAATGAAATTAACCCTCAAAGACAAAACCTGTGGAAAAAAAAATTTCTAAGCCCCGGGGTCACAATTTCAGCAAAAATCTGAAATTCTCCAATTCTCTCAAAAATGGTGTCAAACTGTTGCAAATTCTCCCATGAAAGGTTTGGCGGTGGAAACAGAAGCCTATTTATCATAGGAAATGAAATCAACCGTCAAAGACAAAACCTGTGAAAAAAAATTTTTCTAAGCCCCCGGGTCACAATTTCAGCAAAAATCTGAAATTCTCCAATTCTCTCAAAAATGGTGCCAAACTGTTGCAAATTCTCCCCAGAAAGGTCTGGCGGTGGAAACAGAAGCCTTTTTATGATAGGAAATGAAATCAGCCCTCAAAGACAAAACGTGTGAAAAATTTTTTTTCTAAGCCCCGGGGTCACAATTTCAGCAAAAATCAGAAATTCTCCAATTCTCTCAAAAATGGTGCCAAACTGTTGCAAATTCTCCCCTGAAAGGTTTGGCGGTGAAAACAGAAGGCTTTTTATCATAGGAAATGAAATCAGCCCTCGAAGACAAAATGTGTCAAAAAAAAATTTTTCTAAGCCCCGGGGTCACAATTTCAGCAAAAATCTGAAATTCTCCGATTCTCTCAAAAATGGTGCCAAACTGTTGCAAATTCTCCCCTGAAAGGTTTGGCGGTGGAAACAGAAGCCTTTTTATCATAGGAAATGAAATCAGCCCTCGAAGACAAAACCTGTGAAAAAAAAAATTTCTAACCCCCGGGGTCACAATTTCAGTAAAAATCTGAAATTCTCCAATTCTCTCAAAAATGGTGCCAAACTGTTGCAAATTCTCCCCTGAAAGGTTTGGCAGTGAAAACAGAAGGCTTTTTATGATAGGAAATGAAATCAGCCCTCGAAGAGAAAACGTGCGGAAAAAATTTTTCTATAAGCCCCGGAGTCACAATTTCAGCAAAAATCTGAAATTCTCCAATTCTCTCAAAAATGGTGCCAAACTGTTGCAAATTCTCCCCTGAAAGGTTTGGCGGTGGAAACAGAAGCCTATTTATCATAGGAAATGATATCAACCCTCAAAGACAAAACCTGTGGAAAAAAAAATTTTCTAAGCCCCGGGGTCACAATTTCAGCAAAAATCTGAAATTCTCCAATTCTCTCAAAAATGGTGCCAAACTGTTGCAAATTCTCCCCTGAAAGGTTTGGCGGTGGAAACAGAAGCCTTTTTATCATAGGAAATGAAATCAACCCTCAAAGACAAAAGCTGTGGAAGAAAAATTTTCTAAGCCCCGGGGTCACAATTTCAGCAAAAATCTGAAATTCTCCAATTCTCTCAAAAATGGTGCCAAACTGTTGCAAATTCTCCCCTGAAAGGTTTGGCGGTGGAAACAGAAGCCTATTTATCATAGGAAATGAAATCAACCCTCGAAGACAAAACCTGTGAAAAAAAAATTTCTAACCCCCGGGGTCACAATTTCAGCAAAAATCTGAAATTCTCCAATTCTCTCAAAAATGGTGCCAAACTGTTGCAAATTCTCCCCTGAAAGGTTTGGCGGTGGAAACAGAAGCCTTTTTATCATAGGAAATGAAATCAGCCCTCGAAGACAAAACCTGTGGGGAAAAAAATTTCTAACCCCCGGGGTCACAATTTCAGCAAAAATCTGAAATTCTCCAATTCTCTCAAAAATGGTGCCAAACTGTTGCAAATTCTCCCCTGAAAGGTTTGGCGGTGGAAACAGAAGCCTTTTTATCATAGGAAATGAAATCAGCCCTCAAAGACAAAAGCTGTGAAAAAAAATTTTTCTAAGCCCCGGGGTCACAATTTCAGCAAAAATCTGAAATTCTCCAATTCTCTCAAAAATGGTGCCAAACTGTTGCAAATTCTCCCATGAAAGGTTTGGCGGTGGAAACAGAAGCCTATTTATCATAGGAAATGATATCAACCCTCAAAGACAAAACGTGTGAAAAAAATTTTTTCTAAGCCCCGGGGTCACAATTTCAGCAAAAATCTGAAATTCTCCAATTCTCTCAAAAATGGTGCCAAACTGTTGCAAATTCTCCCCTGAAAGGTTTGGCGGTGGAAACAGAAGCCTTTTTATCATAGGAAATGAAATCAGCCCTCGAAGACAAAACCTGTGGGGAAAAAAATTTCTAACCCCCGGGGTCACAATTTCAGCAAAAATCTGAAATTCTCCAATTCTCTCAAAAATGGTGCCAAACTGTTGCAAATTCTCCCCTGAAAGGTTTGGCGGTGGAAACAGAAGCCTTTTTATCATAGGAAATGAAATCAGCCCTCAAAGACAAAAGCTGTGAAAAAAAAAAAATTCTAACCCCCGGGGTCAAAATTTCAGCAAAAATCTGAAATTCTCCAATTCTCTCAAAAATGGTGCCAAACTGTTGCAAATTCTCCCCTGAAAGGTTTGGCAGTGAAAATAGAAGGCTTTTTATGATAGGAAATGAAATCAGCCCTCGAAGACAAAACGTGCGAAAAAAAAATTTTCTAAGCCCCGGAGTCACAATTTCAGCAAAAATCTGAAATTCTCCAATTCTCTCAAAAATGGTGCCAAACTGTTGCAAATTCTCCCCTGAAAGGTTTGGTGGTGGAAACAGAAGCCTATTTATCATAGGAAATGATATCAACCCTCAAAGACAAAACCTGTGAAAAAAAAAAATTTCTAAGCCCCGGGGTCACAATTTCAGCAAAAATCTGAAATTCTCCAATTCTCTCAAAAATGGTGCCAAACTGTTGCAAATTCTCCCCTGAAAGGTTTGGCGGTGGAAACAGAAGCCTTTTTATCATAGGAAATGAAATCAACCCTCAAAGACAAAAGCTGTGGAAGAAAAATTTTCTAAGCCCCGGGGTCACAATTTCAGCAAAAATCTGAAATTCTCCAATTCTCTCAAAAATGGTGCCAAACTGTTGCAAATTCTCCCCTGAAAGGTTTGGCGGTGGAAACAGAAGCCTTTTTATCATAGGAAATGAAATCAGCCCTCAAAGACAAAAGCTGTGAAAAAAAAAAATTCTAACCCCCGGGGTCAAAATTTCAGCAAAAATCTGAAATTCTCCAATTCTCTCAAAAATGGTGCCAAACTGTTGCAAATTCTCCCCTGAAAGGTTTGGCAGTGAAAATAGAAGGCTTTTTATGATAGGAAATGAAATCAGCCCTCGAAGACAAAACGTGCGAAAAAAAAATTTTCTAAGCCCCGGAGTCACAATTTCAGCAAAAATCTGAAATTCTCCAATTCTCTCAAAAATGGTGCCAAACTGTTGCAAATTCTCCCCTGAAAGGTTTGGTGGTGGAAACAGAAGCCTATTTATCATAGGAAATGATATCAACCCTCAAAGACAAAACCTGTGAAAAAAAAAAATTTCTAAGCCCCGGGGTCACAATTTCAGCAAAAATCTGAAATTCTCCAATTCTCTCAAAAATGGTGCCAAACTGTTGCAAATTCTCCCCTGAAAGGTTTGGCGGTGGAAACAGAAGCCTTTTTATCATAGGAAATGAAATCAACCCTCAAAGACAAAAGCTGTGGAAGAAAAATTTTCTAAGCCCCGGGGTCACAATTTCAGCAAAAATCTGAAATTCTCCAATTCTCTCAAAAATGGTGCCAAACTGTGGCAAATTCTCCCCTGAAAGGTTTGGCGGTGGAAACAGAAGCCTATTTATCATAGGAAATGAAATCAACCCTCGAAGACAAAACCTGTGAAAAAAAAATTTCTAACCCCCGGGGTCACAATTTCAGCAAAAATCTGAAATTCTCCAATTCTCTCAAAAATGGTGCCAAACTGTTGCAAATTCTCCCCTGAAAGGTTTGGCGGTGGAAACAGAAGCCTTTTTATCGTAGGAAATGAAATCAACCCTCGAAGACAAAACCTGTGAAAAAAAAAATTCTAACCCCCGGGGTCACAATTTCAGCAAAAATCTGAAATTCTCCAATTCTCTCAAAAATGGTGCCAAACTGTTGCAAATTCTCCCCTGAAAGGATTGGCGGTGGAAACAGAAGCCTTTTTATCGTAGGAAATGAAATCAGCCCTCGAAGACAAAATGTGTCAAAAAAAAATTTTTCTAAGCCCCGGGGTCACAATTTCAGCAAAAATCTGAAATTCTCCAATTCTCTCAAAAATGGTGCCAAACTGTTGCAAATTCTCCCCTGAAAGGTTTGGCGGTGGAAACAGAAGCCTTTTTATCACAGGAAATGAAATGAGCCCTCGAAGACAAAACCTGTGAAAAAAAAATTTTCTAAGACCCGGGGTCACAATTTCAGCAAAAATCTGAAATTCTCCAATTCTCTCAAAAATGGTGCCAAACTGTTGCAAATTCTCCCCTGAAAGGTTTGGCGGTGGAAACAGAAGCCTTTTTGTCATACGCCAAGAAATCAGCCCTTGAAGACAAAACCTGTGAAAAAAAAATTTCTAAGCCCCGGGGTCACAATTTCAGCAAAAATCTGAAATTCTCCAATTCTCTCAAAAATGGTGCCAAACTGTTGCAAATTCTCCCCTGAAAGGTTTGGCGGTGAAAACAGAAGGCTTTTTATGATAGGAAATGAAATCAGCCCTCGAAGACAAAACGTGCGAAAAAATTTTTTTCTAAGCCCCGGAGTCACAATTTCAGCAAAAATCTGAAATTCTCCAATTCTCTCAAAAATGGTGCCAAACTGTTGCAAATTCTCCCCTGAAAGGTTTGGTGGTGGAAACAGAAGCCTATTTATCATAGGAAATGATATCAACCCTCAAAGACAAAACCTGTGAAAAAAAAAATTTCTAAGCCCCGGGGTCACAATTTCAGCAAAAATCTGAAATTCTCCAATTCTCTCAAAAATGGTGCCAAACTGTTGCAAATTCTCCCCTGAAAGGTTTGGCGGTGGAAACAGAAGCCTTTTTATCATAGGAAATGAAATCAACCCTCAAAGACAAAAGCTGTGGAAGAAAAATTTTCTAAGCCCCGGGGTCACAATTTCAGCAAAAATCTGAAATTCTCCAATTCTCTCAAAAATGGTGCCAAACTGTTGCAAATTCTCCCCTGAAAGGTTTGGCGGTGGAAACAGAAGCCTTTTTATCGTAGGAAATGAAATCAACCCTCGAAGACAAAACCTGTGAAAAAAAAATTTCTAACCCCCGGGGTCACAATTTCAGCAAAAATCTGAAATTCTCCAATTCTCTCAAAAATGGTGCCAAACTGTTGCAAATTCTCCCCTGAAAGGTTTGGCGGTGGAAACAGAAGCCTTTTTATCGTAGGAAATGAAATCAGCCCTCGAAGACAAAATGTGTCAAAAAAAAAATTTTCTAAGCCCCGGGGTCACAATTTCAGCAAAAATCTGAAATTCTCCAATTCTCTCAAAAATGGTGCCAAACTGTTGCAAATTCTCCCCTGAAAGGTTTGGCGGTGGAAACAGAAGCCTTTTTGTCATACGCCAAGAAATCAGCCCTTGAAGACAAAACCTGTGAAAAAAAATTTTCTAAGCCCCGGGGTCACAATTTCAGCAAAAATCTGAAATTCTCCAATTCTCTCAAAAATGGAGCCAAACTGTTGCAAATTCTCCCCTGAAAGGTTTGGCGGTGGAAACAGAAGCCTTTTTATCATAGGAAATGAAATCAACCCTCAAAGACAAAAGCTGTGGAAGAAAAATTTTCTAAGCCCCGGGGTCACAATTTCAGGAAAAATCTGAAATTCTCCAATTCTCTCAAAAATGGTGCCAAACTGTTGCAAATTCTCCCCTGAAAGGTTTGGCGGTGGAAACAGAAGCCTATTTATCATAGGAAATGAAATCAACCCTCGAAGACAAAACCTGTGAAAAAAAAATTTTCTAAGCCCCGGGGTCACAATTTCAGCAAAAATCTGAAATTCTCCAATTCTCTCAAAAATGGTGCCAAACTTTTGCAAATTCTCCCCTGAAAGGTTTGGCGGTGAAAACAGAAGGCTTTTTATGATAGGAAATGAAATCAGCCCTCGAAGACAAAACGTGCAAAAAAATTTTTTTCTAAGCCCCGGGGTCACAATTTCAGCAAAAATCTGAAATTCTCCAATTCTCTCAAAAATGGTGCCAAACTGTTGCAAATTCTCCCCTGAAAGGTTTGGCGGTGGAAACAGAAGCCTATTTATCATAGGAAATGATATCAACCCTCAAAGACAAAACCTGTGAAAAAAAAATTTTTCTAAGCCCCGGGGTCACAATTTCAGCAAAAATCTGAAATTCTCCAATTCTCTCAAAAATGGTGCCAAACTGTTGCAAATTCTCCCCTGAAAGGTTTGGCGGTGGAAACAGAAGCCTTTTTATCATAGGAAATGAAATCAGCCCTCAAAGACAAAAGCTGTGAAAAAAATTTTTTCTAAGCCCCGGGGTCACAATTTCAGCAAAAATCTGAAATTCTCCAATTCTCTCAAAAATGGTGCCAAACTGTTGCAAATTCTCCCCTGAAAGGTTTGGCGGTGGAAACAGAAGCCTATTTATCATAGGAAATGATATCAACCCTCAAAGACAAAACCTGTGAAAAAAAAATTTTCTAAGCCCCGGGGTCACAATTTCAGCAAAAATCTGAAATTCTCCAATTCTCTCAAAAATGGTGCCAAACTGTTGCAAATTCTCCCCTGAAAGGTTTGGCGGTGGAAACAGAAGCCTTTTTATCATAGGAAATGAAATCAGCCCTCGAAACCAAAACGTGTGAAAAAAAAAATTTCTAAGCCCCGGGGTCACAATTTCAGCAAAAATCTGAAATTCTCCAATTCTCTCAAAAATGGTGCCAAACTGTTGCAAATTCTCCCCTGAAAGGTTTGGCGGTGGAAACAGAAGCCTTTTTATCATAGGAAATGAAATCAGCCCTCGAAGACAAAACCTGTGGGGAAAAAAATTTCTAACCCCCGGGGTCACAATTTCAGCAAAAATCTGAAATTCTCCAATTCTCTCAAAAATGGTGCCAAACTGTTGCAAATTCTCCCCTGAAAGGTTTGGTGGTGGAAACAGAAGCCTATTTATCATAGGAAATGAAATCAACCCTCAAAGACAAAAGCTGTGGAAAAAAAAAATTCTGAGCCCCGGGGTCACAATTTCAGCAAAAATCTGAAATTCTCCAATTCTCTCAAAAATGGTGCCAAACTGTTGCAAATTCTCCCCTGAAAGGTTTGGCGGTGGAAACAGAAGCCTTTTTATCATAGGAAATGAAATCAGCCCTCGAAGACAAAACCTGTGAAAAAAAAAAACTCTAACCCCCGGGGTCAAAATTTCAGCAAAAATCTGAAATTCTCCAATTCTCTCAAAAATGGTGCCAAACTGTTGCAAATTCTCCCCTGAAAGGTTTGGCAGTGAAAACAGAAGGCTTTTTATGATAGGAAATGAAATCAGCACTCGAAGACAAAACGTGCGAAAAATTTTTTTTCTAAGCCCCGGAGTCACAATTTCAGCAAAAATCTGAAATTCTCCAATTCTCTCAAAAATGGTGCCAAACTGTTGCAAATTCTCCCCTGAAAGGTTTGGTGGTGGAAACAGAAGCCTATTTATCATAGGAAATGATATCAACCCTCAAAGACAAAAGCTGTGGAAGAAAAATTTTCTAAGCCCCGGGGTCACAATTTCAGGAAAAATCTGAAATTCTCCAATTCTCTCAAAAATGGTGCCAAACTGTTGCAAATTCTCCCCTGAAAGGTTTGGCGGTGGAAACAGAAGCCTATTTATCATAGGAAATGAAATCAACCCTCGAAGACAAAACCTGTGAAAAAAAAATTTCTAACCCCCGGGGTCACAATTTCAGCAAAAATCTGAAATTCTCCAATTCTCTCAAAAATGGTGCCAAACTGTTGCAAATTCTCCCCTGAAAGGTTTGGCGGTGGAAACAGAAGCCTTTTTATCGTAGGAAATGAAATCAACCCTCGAAGACAAAACCTGTGGGGAAAAAAATTTCTAACCCCCGGGGTCACAATTTCAGCAAAAATCTGAAATTCTCCAATTCTCTCAAAAATGGTGCCAAACTGTTGCAAATTCTCCCCTGAAAGGTTTGGCGGTGGAAACAGAAGCCTTTTTATCGTAGGAAATGAAATCAGCCCTCGAAGACAAAATGTGTCAAAAAAAAATTTTTCTAAGCCCCGGGGTCACAATTTCAGCAAAAATCTGAAATTCTCCAATTCTCTCAAAAATGGTGCCAAACTGTTGCAAATTCTCCCCTGAAAGGTTTGGCGGTGGAAACAGAAGCCTTTTTATCATAGGAAATGAAATCAGCCCTCGAAGACAAAACCTGTGGGGAAAAAAATTTCTAACCCCCGGGGTCACAATTTCAGCAAAAATCTGAAATTCTCCAATTCTCTCAAAAATGGTGCCAAACTGTTGCAAATTCTCCCCTGAAAGGTTTGGTGGTGGAAACAGAAGCCTATTTATCATAGGAAATGATATCAACCCTCAAAGACAAAAGCTGTGGAAGAAAAATTTTCTAAGCCCCGTGGTCACAATTTCAGGAAAAATCTGAAATTCTCCAATTCTCTCAAAAATGGTGCCAAACTGTTGCAAATTCTCCCCTGAAAGGTTTGGCGGTGGAAACAGAAGCCTATTTATCATAGGAAATGAAATCAACCCTCGAAGACGAAACCTGTGAAAAAAAAATTTCTAACCCCCGGGGTCACAATTTCAGCAAAAATCTGAAATTCTCCAATTCTCTCAAAAATGGTGCCAAACTGTTGCAAATTCTCCCCTGAAAGGTTTGGCGGTGGAAACAGAAGCCTTTTTATCGTAGGAAATGAAATCAACCCTCGAAGACAAAACCTGTGAAAAAAAAATTTCTAACCCCCGGGGTCACAATTTCAGCAAAAATCTGAAATTCTCCAATTCTCTCAAAAATGGTGCCAAACTGTTGCAAATTCTCCCCTGAAAGGTTTGGCGGTGGAAACAGAAGCCTTTTTATCGTAGGAAATGAAATCAGCCCTCGAAGACAAAATGTGTCAAAAAAAAATTTTTCTAAGCCCCGGGGTCACAATTTCAGCAAAAATCTGAAATTCTCCAATTCTCTCAAAAATGGTGCCAAACTGTTGCAAATTCTCCCCTGAAAGGTTTGGCGGTGGAAACAGAAGCCTTTTTGTCATACGCCAAGAAATCAGCCCTTGAAGACAAAACCTGTGAAAAAAAATTTTCTAAGCCCCGGGGTCACAATTTCAGCAAAAATCTGAAATTCTCCGATTCTCTCAAAAATGGTGCCAAACTGTTGCAAATTCTCCCCTGAAAGGTTTGGCGGTGGAAACAGAAGCCTTTTTATCATAGGAAATGAAATCAGCCCTCGAAGACAAAACCTGTGAAAAAAAAAATTTCTAACCCCCGGGGTCACAATTTCAGTAAAAATCTGAAATTCTCCAATTCTCTCAAAAATGGTGCCAAACTGTTGCAAATTCTCCCCTGAAAGGTTTGGCAGTGAAAACAGAAGGCTTTTTATGATAGGAAATGAAATCAGCCCTCGAAGAGAAAACGTGCGAAAAAAATTTTTTATAAGCCCCGGAGTCACAATTTCAGCAAAAATCTGAAATTCTCCAATTCTCTCAAAAATGGTGCCAAACTGTTGAAAATTCTCCCCTGAAAGGTTTGGCGGTGGAAACAGAAGCCTATTTATCATAGGAAATGATATCAACCCTCAAAGACAAAACCTGTGGAAAAAAAAAATTTCTAAGCCCCGGGGTCACAATTTCAGCAAAAATCTGAAATTCTCCAATTCTCTCAAAAATGGTGCCAAACTGTTGCAAATTCTCCCCTGAAAGGTTTGGCGGTGGAAACAGAAGCCTTTTTATCATAGGAAATGAAATCAACCCTCAAAGACAAAAGCTGTGGAAGAAAAATTTTCTAAGCCCCGGGGTCACAATTTCAGCAAAAATCTGAAATTCTCCAATTCTTTCAAAAATGGTGCCAAACTGTTGCAAATTCTCCCCTGAAAGGTTTGGCGGTGGAAACAGAAGCCTATTTATCATAGGAAATGAAATCAACCCTCGAAGACAAAACCTGTGAAAAAAAAATTTCTAAGCCCCGGGGTCACAATTTCAGCAAAAATCTGAAATTCTCCAATTCTCTCAAAAATGGTGCCAAACTGTTGCAAATTCTCCCCTGAAAGGTTTGGCGGTGGAAACAGAAGCCTTTTTATCATAGGAAATGAAATCAGCCCTCGAAGACAAAACCTGTGAAAAAAATTTTTTCTAAGCCCCGGGGTCACAATTTCAGCAAAAATCTGAAATTCTCCAATTCTCTCAAAAATGGTGCCAAACTGTTGCAAATTCTCCCCTGAAAGGTTTGGCGGTGGAAACAGAAGCCTTTTTACCATAGGAAATGAAATCAGCCCTCGAAGACAAAACCTGTGAAAAAAAAAATTTCTAACGCCCGGGGTCACAATTTCAGTAAAAATCTGAAATTCTCCAATTCTCTCAAAAATGGTGCCAAACTGTTGCAAATTCTCCCCTGAAAGGTTTGGCAGTGAAAACAGAAGGCTTTTTATGATAGGAAATGAAATCAGCCCTCGAAGAGAAAACGTGCGAAAAAATTTTTTTATAAGCCCCGGAGTCACAATTTCAGCAAAAATCTGAAATTCTCCAATTCTCTCAAAAATGGTGCCAAACTGTTGAAAATTCTCCCCTGAAAGGTTTGGCGGTGGAAACAGAAGCCTATTTATCATAGGAAATGATATCAACCCTCAAAGACAAAACCTGTGGAAAAAAAAAATTTCTAAGCCCCGGGGTCACAATTTCAGCAAAAATCTGAAATTCTCCAATTCTCTCAAAAATGGTGCCAAACTGTTGCAAATTCTCCCCTGAAAGGTTTGGCGGTGGAAACAGAAGCCTTTTTATCATAGGAAATGAAATCAACCCTCAAAGACAAAAGCTGTGGAAGAAAAATTTTCTAAGCCCCGGGGTCACAATTTCAGCAAAAATCTGAAATTCTCCAATTCTCTCAAAAATGGTGCCAAACTGTTGCAAATTCTCCCCTGAAAGGTTTGGCGGTGGAAACAGAAGCCTATTTATCATAGGAAATGAAATCAACGCACGAAGACAAAACCTGTGAAAAAAAAATTTCTAACCCCCGGGGTCACAATTTCAGCAAAAATCTGAAATTCTCCAATTCTCTCAAAAATGGTGCCAAACTGTTGCAAATTCTCCCCTGAAAGGTTTGGCGGTGGAAACAGAAGCCTTTTTACCATAGGAAATGAAATCAGCCCTCGAAGACAAAACCTGTGGGGAAAAAAATTTCTAACCCCCGGGGTCACAATTTCAGCAAAAATCTGAAATTCTCCAATTCTCTCAAAAATGGTGCCAAACTGTTGCAAATTCTCCCCTGAAAGGTTTGGCGGTGGAAACAGAAGCCTTTTTATCATAGTAAATGAAATCAGCCCTCGAAGACAAAACCTGTGGGGAAAAAAATTTCTAACCCCCGGGGTCACAATTTCAGCAAAAATCTGAAATTCTCCAATTCTCTCAAAAATGGTGCCAAACTGTTGCAAATTCTCCCCTGAAAGGTTTGGCGGTGAAAACAGAAGGCTTTTTATGATAGGAAATGAAATCAGCCCTCGAAGACAAAATGTGTTCAAAAAAAGTTTTTCTAAGCCCCGGGGTCACAATTTCAGCAAAAATCTGAAATTCTCCAATTCTCTCAAAAATGGTGCCAAACTGTTGCAAATTCTCCCCTGAAAGGTTTGGCGGTGGAAACAGAAGCCTATTTATCATAGGAAATGAAATCAACCCTCGAAGACAAAACCTGTGAAAAAAAAATTTCTAACCCCCGGGGTCACAATTTCAGCAAAAATCTGAAATTCTCCAATTCTCTCAAAAATGGTGCCAAACTGTTGCAAATTCTCCCCTGAAAGGTTTGGCGGTGGAAACAGAAGCCTTTTTATCATAGTAAATGAAATCAGCCCTCGAAGACAAAACCTGTGGGGAAAAAAATTTCTAACCCCGGGGTCACAATTTCAGCAAAAATCTGAAATTCTCCAATTCTCTCAAAAATGGTGCCAAACTGTTGCAAATTCTCCCCTGAAAGGTTTGGCGGTGGAAACAGAAGCCTTTTTATCATAGGAAATGAAATCAGCCCTCGAAGACAAAACCTGTGAAAAAAATTTTTTCTAAGCCCCGGGGTCACAATTTCAGCAAAAATCTGAAATTCTCCAATTCTCTCAAAAATGGTGCCAAACTGTTGCAAATTCTCCCCTGAAAGGTTTGGCGGTGGAAACAGAAGCCTTTTTATCATAGGAAATGAAATCAGCCCTCGAAGACAAAACCTGTGGGGAAAAAAATTTCTAACCCCCGGGGTCACAATTTCAGCAAAAATCTGAAATTCTCCAATTCTCTCAAAAATGGTGCCAAACTGTTGCAAATTCTCCCCTGAAAGGTTTGGCGGTGGTACAGAAGCCTATTTATCATAGGAAATGAAATCAACCCTCAAAGACAAAAGCTGTGGAAAAAAATTTTTCTGAGCCCCGGGGTCACAATTTCAGCAAAAATCTGACATTCTCCAATTCTCTCAAAAATGGTGCCAAACTGTTGCAAATTCTCCCCTGAAAGGTTTGGCGGTGGAAACAGAAGCCTTTTTAGCATAGGAAATGAAATCAGCCCTCGAAGACAAAACCTGTGAAAAAAAAAAATTCTAACCCCCAGGGTCAAAATTTCAGCAAAAATCTGAAATTCTCCAATTCTCTCAAAAATGGTGCCAAACTGTTGCAAATTCTCCCCTGAAAGGTTTGGCAGTGAAAACAGAAGGCTTTTTATGATAGGAAATGAAATCAGCCCTCGAAGACAAAACGTGCGAAAAAAATTTTTTCTAAGCCCCGGAGTCACAATTTCAGCAAAAATCTGAAATTCTCCAATTCTCTCAAAAATGGTGCCAAACTGTTGCAAATTCTCCCCTGAAAGGTTTGGTGGTGGAAACAGAAGCCTATTTATCATAGGAAATGATATCAACCCTCAAAGACAAAACCTGTGAAAAAAAAAAATTTCTAAGCCCCGGGGTCACAATTTCAGCAAAAATCTGAAATTCTCCAATTCTCTCAAAAATGGTGCCAAACTGTTGCAAATTCTCCCCTGAAAGGTTTGGCGGTGGAAACAGAAGCCTTTTTATCATAGGAAATGAAATCAACCCTCAAAGACAAAAGCTGTGGAAGAAAAATTTTCTAAGCCCCGGGGTCACAATTTCAGCAAAAATCTGAAATTCTCCAATTCTCTCAAAAATGGTGCCAAACTGTTGCAAATTCTCCCCTGAAAGGTTTGGCGGTGGAAACAGAAGCCTTTTTATCGTAGGAAATGAAATCAGCCCTCGAAGACAAAATGTGTCAAAAAAAAAATTTTTCTAAGCCCCGGGGTCACAATTTCAGCAAAAATCTGAAATTCTCCAATTCTCTCAAAAATGGTGCCAAACTGTTGCAAATTCTCCCCTGAAAGGTT